>NW_027660691.1:0-149280 GCF_963280865.1 Gymnoscopelus braueri | reverse complement strand
CCTCTGTACACAGAACCTGATCATCATCATCATCATCAAATCTGATGTACGACTGAAGCTCCTCCCCCTTTGTCACCTTCCTGTTGTCCTCAGACAGACAGAGTTTTCTGCTCGCTGTGTTTGGGTCCAGAGTGAGAGGATGGAGATCTGATATGAGAGAGAGAGAGAGAGAGAGAGAGAGAGAGAGAGAGAGAGAGAGACCGGGGGGGGGGGGGGGGTGAGAGAGAGGGAGAGAAAAAACAGAGAGCATGGATTAACCACTTAAGCTAAATAAGACAAATTGGTAAAATAGTGATCTACAAGTTCACAACGCTTCACAACATGTCAAGATCTATTTTTGACATTTTAAAAAAGTAAATGAAACCACGTGGAGATCTTTTTATTTTATTTTATTGCCCAAATAAAATAGGGAGCAGTGGTGGAAAAAGTACTCAATTGCTTAGTAGTAGCCGCACTATGAGCTTGTAGATCTGCTATTTTTGAAAAATCTTTCATTTCAAACATTTTTTTACTCAAATCTTTGCTTCTGGGGGTCCCTGGCACAAAACATGTTCAGATGGGGGTCCCTGGCACAAAACATGTTCAGATGGGGGTCCCTGGAACAAAACATGTTCAGATGGGGGTCCCTGGAACAAAACATCTTCAGATGGGGGTCCCTGGCACAAAACATGTTCAGATGGGGGTCCCTGGCACAAAACATCTTCAGATGGGGGTCCCTGGAACAAAACATCTTCAGATGGGGGTCCGTGGCCAAATGTATATCAATGTAGGGGTCCTTGGCATGAAAATGGTTGAAAACCACTGACCTAAAGTTATTCCTTTAACCCATTAAGACCGGGAACACATCTGTGTCATTTTAAGATTTATTTGGCTATTCAAAAATAGCAGATCTACAAGCTCATAGCGCGGCACCGAGTGCCGCGCTATGAGCTTGTAGATCTGCTATTTTTTGAAAAATCCTGAAAATGTGTGCAAATCTTTTTATTTATTTTTAAAGCGAACATTTTTAACTCAAATCTTTGCTTCTGGGGGGATTCTACAAATGTTTTCTAAATCAGTTTTTATTTTAAACTTATGTTGCTATAATCAAAGTTCCCAAACGTTTTCATGTCAAGGACCCCCATCAAAACATTATATGTATTTGGCCACAGACCCCCATCTGAACATGTTTTGTTCCAGGAACCCCCATCTGAACATGTTTTGTTCCAGGGACCCCCATCTGAACATGTTTTGTTCCAGGGACCACCATCTGTTCCAGGGACCCTCATCTGAACATGTTTTGTTCCAGGGACCCCCATCTGTTCCAGGGACCCCCATCTGAACATGTTTTGTTCCAGGGACCCCCATCTGAACATGTTTTGTTCCAGGGACAGGATAGACAGACAGACAGACAGACAGACAGACAGACAGACAGACAGACAGACAGACAGACATGTTAGACACAGACAGACAGACAGACACACAGACATACAAACAGACAGACAGACAGACAGACAGACAGACAGACAGACAGACATGTTAGACACAGACAGACAGACAGACAGACAGACACACAGACAGACAGACAGACAGACAGACAGACAGACAGACAGACAGACAGACAGACAGACAGACAGACAGACAGACAGACAGACAGACAGACATGTTAGACACAGACAGACAGACAGACACACAGACACACAGACAGACAGACAGACAGACAGACAGACAGACAGACAGACAGACAGACAGACAGACAGACATGTTAGACACAGACAGACAGACAGACAGACAGACAGACAGACAGACAGACAGACAGACAGACAGACAGACAGACAGACAGACATGTTAGACACAGACAGACAGACAGACAGACAGACAGACAGACAGACAGACAGACAGACAGACACTCACATCTGGCAAGGAGTTGAGGATTAATCCAGTGTTCTATCCAGTGTTCTCCTCCATGATTCACACTGTAGGAAGTAATGATAATGTATTTATTTGTATAGAGCTTTTCCAAACAAAGTTACAACGTGCTTTACAGAACATGTTAAAAACAGCAACAAAGCAGATCAAAGAACAGCATTAAATCAAACAGAACACATTTTAAAATGTTAAATCCAGGACATCTTGGATGGTTTGTCATGTTGAATCAAACTGCTACAGCGTCTGTGTAAATCAGTTGAAACATTTATGTTTCCATAGAATGTTAGAATGATTGAAATCACATCTAAAAACCTTTCCTAAAATAAGTTTGATTTCCCCTTTATTTTCTATAGCAGAGCTGATATGAGGAGGCCTTAATTATATAACGTGATTTGTTATGGTCTCCGCCAGGCCGAAAGGCATGGCGAGAGTAGCCTATGTTTTACCCCCTGTCCGTCCGTCCGTCCGAGTGTGTGTCCATCTGTGGACAGCTAATCTCCGGCACCATTGGATGCCAATTCAGAACCTCTGCCCCAAATGTTTCACATGGGCCTGTTATAGCGCCACCAGGAGGCCGATTTGTGCAAAACCCATTTACTCCTACAGATTTTATCCAAACGTCATGCAAATCGCTACACAGTATCTCTATAGTCATGTGATCAACACAGATCTGTCCGATTTTCCATATTCCATCCTCATTGGCTAAGGTTGGCTTCCAAAGTGTGGTCAGTTTTGTCTCAGTTTTGTCTCTGTGAGTGTGTGTGTGTGTGTGTGTGTGTGTGTGTGTGTGTGTGTGTGTGTGTGTGTGTGTGTGTGTGTGTGTGTGTGTGTGTGTGTGTGTGTGTGTGTGTGTACAGATTGAGTCAGAGGAACACACATCTCTGGGTATGGACTAGTTGTTGTCAAACTAAAGTGAGAGCAGCTGTTCATCTTTTAATGTTTCACACTGATGTAGATTTATCATTTACAGTATATTATACCCTGTATACTTCACTGACAGGGGTCCCACAGGGCTCTATACTTGTCGCCTCATTTTTCCACTCTACTGCCCTACAGAACAGCCAATATACAAGCTTGTAGATCTGCTATTTTCACAATGTTGATGAATGCTTGACTATTATGACACACCCTGAATATAGATCATGTGGTTAAAACACTGACTCCTCTATAATAGGTTAAATTAACCAAATGACAGCTTACAATGTGAAGTATTATGTTATTATATACTGTATATTTTCAATAATTGGACGATTCAATTAAATGTAGGAGGCATAAATCTATCATTATTAATTTGTTGAGTATATAGTATTAACTAAATATATATATACAAAGCATGATCTACCTGCCTAGACACTGGAACATGAAACAAGGGAATGGCTGCACTAACCAACATGGACTCAGTCTAAATCTACTCACTTGACAGTCTCTAGTCCAGCTGAGAGCAGTGTCTGTACAGCATCTCCTCCTGGGTGGTTACAGCTGAGGTCCACATGCTTCAGATGGGAGGGGTTGAGGGCCACAGCTGAAGCCAGAGAAGAACAGCCTTCCTCTGTGATCCCACAGCCTGACAACCTGCAGAGAAATAAACACTTTAACAAACTGCTGTTGGTGTTCATGGAGTACAGATCCACACAGAGAAGAAAACATTATTTACCTCAGGGTCTGCAGGTGACAATGTGGACTCTTCACTCCAACGCAGAGAAGTTCAATTCCAGAATCCAGAATTCTGTTCCAACTCACGTCTAATTCTCTCAAATGGGAAGGATTGGAGCTGAGAGCCGAGGCCAGAACTTCACAGCATCTCTGTGACAACCAGCAGTTATTCAGTCTGAATGAAAAACATGAAAACAATGGAAAAACTGTAAACAGCAACAGGTTGACAACAGATGAACAGGTCAAAGGACAGATGATGGACAGGTCAAAGGACAGATGATGGTCAGGTCAAAGGACAGATGATGGTCAGGTCAAAGGACAGATGATGGTCAGGTCAAAGGACAGATGATGGTCAGGTCAAAGGACAGATGATGGTCAGGTCAAAGGACAGATGATGGTCAGGTCAAAGGACAGATGATGGTCAGGTCAAAGGACAGATGATGGTCAGGTCAAAGGACAGATGATGGACAGGTCAAAGGACAGATGATGGTCAGGTCAAAGGACAGCTGATGGTCAGGTCAAAGGACAGATGATGGTCAGGTCAAAGGACAGATGATGGTCAGGTCAAAGGACAGATGATGGTCAGGTCAAAGGACAGATGATGGTCAGGTCAAAGGACAGATGATGGACAGGTCAAAGGACAGATGATGGACAGGTCAAAGGACAGATGATGGACAGGTCAAAGGACAGATGATGGACAAACAACGAAACAAGAACAAGCTCCAGACTTTAACTAAAAGGGTTTCAAAACAAACAGACGCAGCATAAAGGTTCAAATAAACTCAAAAATGATTCTAAACAAAGTCTTTCATTCATAATCTGCGCTGTGTGTGTGTGTGTGTGTGTGTGTGTGTGTGTGTGTGTGTGTGTGTGTGTGTGTGTGTGTGTGTGTGTGTGTGTGTGTGTGTGTGTGTGTGTGTGTGTGTGTGTGTGTGTGTGTGTGTGTGTTTCCGCTACACAGCTGTGGCCTGATTAATAGAGAACCATGGTGCCATTTTCCAAGGCGACCAGTGGGGGCGCCATTTAGTCAAAAAACATTAAATCAAATTAAATGGCTCCTACATTTACATTTATGTGAAATGTTTAAAGCAGGACTTTTACTAGTTTAGTATTACTGTACTACTGTATTACTGTATTGTGGTATTGCTACTTTTACTTAGTAAAACATCAGAATATTCTTTCCACCACTGACAGACAGACACATCTTACTCTGTGTCTGAATATAAATGTGAATCCACTCAAACAACAGGCTTACACTTGAGATTGAACTGAGAAAATCTGCTTTCTGCTATAATGTTCTTATTTCATGGAACTATCTACAACTCATGAGAAACATTAATGCCCCAATATCCTTTATTTAATAACCTGCTCTTACATCTCTCTACCTCACTATGTAACTGTTTTTAACGTTTTCTGTTCTGGTCTTATTGTGTTGTTTCTGTGTTTTATATCTGTATGAATCTGTATGAGTCTTAATAGTTGAGTTGTGTGTGTGTGTGTGTGTGTGTGTGTGTGTGTGTGTGTGTGTGTGTGTGTGTGTGTGTGTGTGTGTGTGTGTGTGTGTGTGTGTGTGTGTGTGTGTGTGTGTGTGTGTGTGTGTGTGTGTGTGTGTGTGTGTGTGATCTCAGCAGCATTGTAAATGAGGGTAAACCTCAATGCTCTTTGAGAATAAATAAAGGTTTCAATCAGTTTAAGTGTCAGAGGCTCAACATGTAAAAATACAAATTGCAGTGATTGTGGGTGAATGTATGTAAGTGTTAATTGTAATTGTAACATGTACATACTATAGTCACTGTACCTTATCATTATTCTAGTCAATGTGTTACTATGTCAACCTTATTCACAATAATCAAAAGAAGTATCAACACAGTATTCATATTATAATATTATACTGTAATTCACTGATGAAAATAATTCATGTAAATTCATCTGACCTTAGAGTCTCCAATCTACAGTGTGGGCTCTTCAGTGCAGCTTCCAGCAGGTCCAGGTCCAGTTTGTTTGAACTTAAATCCAGGTGGCGTAGATGGGATGGATTAGAACTGAGAGCTGAAGCCACAACTTCAATGTGTTCCTTCTGGAGGCGACAGCCATCAAGTCTGTAATGACAGATTAAATGTAAAATCAGAGATGATCAAAAGAGATCAGTCCAAGTTCACTGTGAAGGAAGTAAACTAAGAGATCTTCTATCTATGTAGTTCTCCAGACATTAACAGGATGTCAGTAAGAACAGGGAACTAAGTTAAAGCATGTAACTTACATTGATGTATTTAGTAACTTGGTAATTCCTCATTAAAGTGAGTAAACAAGTAATGACCATTGACCATTGTTTAAAACAGTGGTTCTCAAACTTTTTCATGTCAAGGACCCCCAAAATGATATGTATTTGGCTGCAGACCCCCATCTCAAAAATATTTTGTGCCAGGGGTTTTAAAAAAATAGCAGATCTACAAGCTCATAGCGCGGCACTCGGTGCCGCGCTATGAGCTTGTAGATCTGCTATTTTTGAATAGCCAAACTATAAAACATGGTTAAAGTGGTTAAAATGATTGTGACACTATATTAACTAATTTTGCTGGGGACCCCCTGGTACCCCTCCAAGGACCCCTGGGGGTCCCCGGACCCCACTTTGAGAACCAAGGATTTAGATAGCATGTTATATAGACAGATACCAGGTTCATGTGTAGATCTGGTATCCTATAGTGTGTTTCGTTTCAATGTACAGATTTTGTATTTATTTATATGCTACTGTTTAGACTGATGATAGGTTCATGGTTTACCTATGATCATAGATTACTATTTCTATACATTAGATGTATTACCTTGTGTTTACCTGCTTACTGTAAATCACTCTGCATTAAGAGCGTCTGATAAATGACTACAATGCAGTGATGGAAAAAGTACTCAAATGTTTTACTTAAGTAAAAGTATCAATACTCCAATGTAGAAGTATCCTGTTACAAGTAAAAGTCCGGAATTAAAAATGTACTTCAGTAAAAGTACAAAGGTATTGGTATCAAAATGAACTTAAAGTACCAAAAGTAAAAGTACTAAAATGTTTGAAAATAGACGAAAATAGAATATCTACAATCTGTGAGCTTGTAGATCTTCTATTTTCATATAGCCTAGGTATAAAATAGGGCTGAAGTGGTTAATGTGTGTTTTATAATGTAATAATTTATATCTGCAAAGTAACTAGTAACTAAAGTTTTCAAATAATTGTAGTGGAGTAAAAGTACAATATTTGCCTCTGAGATGTAGTGGAGTAGAAGTAAAAGTATAGACAATTGTAAATACTCCAGTAAAGTAAAAGTATCTCAAAATTGTACTTAAGTACAGTACTTGAGTAAATGTACATAGTTACTTTACACCACTGCTAAATTGTGTTGTGTTGTGTTGTGTTGTGTTGTGTTGTGTTGTGTCTCCTCTCTGAGGTCTTCCAGTGTTTAATTAATAGCTCTTATGTTTTGGGCTTCAATAAAAGTGATAAATACCCCCCCCCCCCCCACCCTGTGAGGATATCTGCTGTCAGACTCAGACGTTCCACATTCACATCACTTCATCATGTTCTCTGAGCTGAAAACCTGAAAATTCTTCTTCTACAGTAGCTACAGTAGATACAGTAGTTACAGTAGTTACAGTAGTTACAGTAGATACAGTAGATACAGTAGCTACAGTAGCTACAGTAGCTACAGTAGCTACAGTAGATACAGTAGATACAGTAGTTACAGTAGATACAGTAGTTACAGTAGATACAGTAGATACAGTAGCTACAGTAGTTACAGTAGATACAGTAGATACAGTAGTTACAGTTGGTGATGTAGGATTGGACAGTAGTTCTAGATAGAGACTAATAGTAAAGGATGAATTCACTCTGATTCTATAACCTCATTTATAATTATTGTCTCACAAACATGTTGGAGAACCTCAAGGCTGTGTTACATCACCTGTGAGGTTTACATCAGTGGTTCTGAAAGTGGGGTCTGAGGACCCCCAGGGGTCCTTGAGGGGGTTCCAGGGGGTCCCCAGCAAAATTAGTTGATATAATGTTACAATCATTTTAAACACTTTAACCATATTTTATAGTTTGGCTATTCAAAAATAGCAGATCTACAAGCTCATATCGCGGCACCGGGTGCCGCGCTATGAGCTTGTAAAAAAATGGGTTTAACCACTGTAACCCTAAATCAGCTCTTTGAAAATAGCCGATCTACAAGCACATTGTGAGCTTGTAGATTGATTATTAAAAATAAAATGAAGCAAATAAAATAAAGCAATCTTTTTTTTAAAAAGAAAAGAAAAGTGTGGGATATTTAGAACAATGTTAACATAAATATTGTATGGGGGTCCCTGGCAAAATATGTTCAGATGGGGGTCTGTGGACAAATATGTATTAATTCATATAAATACGGTTCATTAATTTGGGGTTCTTGACATGAAAAGGTTTGAGAACTGCTGATAGACATAAACACTGCAGAATGAACCACCAGTGTGACCAATCAGTGTCTTTTATAATGTGATGATTCTCTGTCCCTCTCTTTCTCTCTCTCCATCCCCCTCCCCCTGTGTGTGTGTGTGTGTGTGTGTGTGTGTGTGTGTGTGTGTGTGTGTGTGTGTGTGTGTGTGTGTGTGTGTGTGTGTGTGTGTGTGTGTGTGTGTGTGTGTGTGTGTGTGTGTGTGTTTATTATTAGTATATTTATTTTGAATGTATGAATGGAGAGTGAAAGTTACTATAACATGATGTTGACATTCACATGAATACTGACCTGGCTGTTGTGCAGTTCCTCACAGCTGGGACCAGTCTCTGTCGCCCCACCATATTTACTATGTTGTATGTGTTCAGGTCCAACACCTCCAGAACCTCCTCTGACATCAGCAGCATGGAGGCCAAAGCTGAACACTGGGTCTCAGAGAGTCTCTTCCCTGATCTGCTCTCTGACTCCAGGAACTGTTGGATACCTTGACTTACTGAGGAGTCCTTCATCTCCATCAGACAGTGGAAGATGTTGATACATCTGTCAGGAGAGAACCTCTTACCATTCATCTTCTTCAGGTTGGTGATGGCTCTCTGGATCTCCTCTGGACTGTTCTCTGTCTGACCCAGCAGGACTCCTAACAGACTCTGATTGGACTCCAGTGAGAGACCATGAAGGAAGCGGACAAAGAGGTCCAGGTGTCCACTCTCACTCTGCAGGGTTTTTTTCATAGCAGCCTTCAGGAAGTCAGACAGGGAACTGTCACTGTTGTAATCATCATCTTTCAGAAAGGTCTTCAGGACCTTCATGTTCCTCTTTGTGAAACAGTGGGACCATAGCCTCTTGTTCCTCTGTGTGAAACAGTGGAACAGGTAGACTGCAGCCAGAAACTCCTGGATGCTCAGATGAACAAAGCAGTAGACCGTTTGGAGGAAGAACACATCGTCTTCTTTGAAGAACGTTGTGCAAAAGCCTAAGATCTGCAAGTCCTTGTTCACATCAAGACCACATGCTTTCAGGTCTTTCTCATAGAAAATGATGTTGCCTTTGTCCAGTTGGTCAAACGCCAGCCTGCCCAGCTTCAGAAGAACATCTCCTGCATCCTTTATGAGCTTATATTTGTCTGCCTTATTTAGTGCAGGATTCTCCCGCTGGATCTCACCCATCAGGAAGTAGCAGTACATCTCAACCATGGTTTTTGGCAGCCAGTCTGTCTTCCCCATGTTCTGCACAACGGTAGCAGTGATCCAACAGAAGACTGGGATTTCACTCATGGTGTGGAGGATCTTTGATTCCTTGATGTGTGAGTAGATTGAGCTGGCCAGGTTCTCATCACTGATGTTCTTCATGAAGAACTCCTTCTTCTGTTCATCTCTGATGAACCCTCGTACTTCTGTCATCCTGTTAACAAAGTCCTCAGGGATCTGATTGGCTGCTGCAGGTCGTGAGGTTATCCAGATCTGAGCAGAGGGGAGCAGCTCCCCTTTGATGAGGTTTAGAATGAGTACTTCCACTGGGTACGACTCTGTGACCTGCATGAGTCCAAAATCTTTTTTGTAATTGAACTGGAAATAATTTTCATCATATCCATCCATAACAAACATAACTTTGATAGGGCTGTCGTTGTAGTTTACTGACTTCTGCAATTCGTTGAAGATGTAATTAAGAACGTCTTCCTCAATAAATATGGTTTCCTTGATGCATTTGTGAATTAGCTTTGCCAGACTAAACTTTTGTCCCTTGAGCAGATTTAACTGGCGGAACTTGAGCGGGAACACGAGGTGTGGACCTTGGAGAAAACATTTCTTTGCCCAGTCAAAGATAAATTTGTGTACAAGGAACGTTTTACCAATTCCTGCACAGCCAACGGTCAGCACTGTTCTTCCAGAAGGGTCTTTGAAGATTTCACTGAGTTGGATTTCTTTTTCCTCTCCTGCCTTCTTCATCTCCATCTGTCTGACCTCATGATGTCTGTGGATGTCTGTGACTTTGATGTCTACATTGTAGAGCGGGATGAAGATGTTTTTAAAGTCGATCTTAGGCCCTGTGCCCGACTTTACACTGATAAATGTTTTGTCCATGTTGCCTTGAAGCTGTTTTTCATAGTCAGTAATATGAAGATACCCTGATGTTCTCTCCAACAGACCTGTAGTGAACAAACAGTTCTATGTTTAACAGCCTTGTCCAGAGAGAGAGAGAGGGCGGAAGAGAGAGAGAGAGCACCCCCCCACCCCACACACACACACACACACACACACACACACACACACACACACACACACACACACACACACACACACACACACACACACACACACACACACACACACACACACACACACACACACACACACACACACACACACACACACACCCACCCCTACCTCTCAGTTTGGAGGCTTTGTCCCGTCTTGTCTCCTCTTCTCCTGTCAAAGCTGAGATGTGAGACAGTGATTGGTCAGTGTGGAGACAATAGAATCACTTTCATCTTCACATTGTTATCATTATAGATACATAGATGTATGATTTATATTAATATAGATTTATAATCATTATAGATACATAGATGTATGATTTATATTAATATAGATTTATAATCATTATAGATACATAGATGTATTATTTATATGAATATATATGTATAATCATTATAGATACATATATGTATTATTTATATGAATATGGATTTATAATCATTATACATACATATATGTATTATTTATATGAATATGGATTTATAATCATTATACATACATATATGTATTATTTATATGAATATGGATTTATAATCATTATACATACATATATGTATTATTTATATGAATATGGATTTATAATCATTATACATACATATATGTATTATTTATATGAATATAGATTTATAATCATTATACATACATAGATGGATGATTTATATTTATATAGATGTAATATCATTATAATAGGGTTGTCAAACGATTACATTTTTTAATCAGATTAATCACAGCTTAAAAATGTATTAATCATGATTAATCACCATTCGAACTATGTCCAAAAAAGAGAGTGTAACTTGAAACCAAATGGACCCGTTTCATTTGACACTCCCAAGAGTTAGATTATTGTTAAACATCTGCATTACTTGATTAAAGAATCGTTATTTTGATCAACGTTTGTTTTGTTATCTCTCCTAATGGAACCAACATCAATACAGCATGGAATTGTGGACAAAATGTCATCCAAAGATAACAACATATTTTATTATATAAGTCTTGGTGTAAAGTAACTAAGAACATTTACTCAAGTACTGTACTTACACTTTTGAGGATTTTTTACTTTACTGGAGTATTTCCTATTCCAATACTTTTACTTCTACTCCATTACATCTCAGAGGCAAATATTGTACTTTTACTCCACTACAATTATTTGTCAACTTTAGTTACTAGTTACTTTGCTGATTTAGCACATTAACCACTTCAGCCCTGTATACATTTCAGCCGATCTACAAGCTTACAATGAGCCGCGATGCCACGCATTGTGAGCTTGTAGATCTGCTGTTTTCGAAAGATTTGTTATACGTTTTGAACTTGTGAAATGGGACATTCTGCACAATGAGTACTTTTACTTTTGGTACTTTAAGTATATTATTTTGATGCCAATACTTTTGAATTACATTTTGATTACCAGACTTTTACGTATAACAGAGCATTTCTACACTGCAGTATTAATACTTTTACTTAAGTAAAAACATTGAGTACTTTTTCCACCACTGGTCTTGGGTCTGAGAGTCTAAATGTCATCACATGGTTCTGTGGCTCAAATGCTGAACAAATAATGGACCTTGATATGAAAAGGGTTGAAAACCACTGCCTTTCCTGCTCTAAACAAAACTAAACCACATTTAGAGCCGTTGTCCCACACCCACAGTAACACACAGTAACACACAGTAACACACAGTAACACACAGTAACACAGGCTCTCGTCTGTAGTAAAAAATTATACATTTTCTCTACTCACCAAAACTAAGACGGGTTTAAGATGCTGAAAGCCTATTCTACTAAGTGGGAACACTGTGAGCCCCCCCCCCCCCCCCTCACATCTAAAATACACCTTTTGACCAGAAAAGAAAACATTTCACCTGATGGGAAACATTTTTTTTATTTACTCCACTGCGCCCCCTACAGATCTGGTCAATGGAACTTTTCTATTGACCAAATGTTTTCGTTCGGGTGAAATATTTGTATTTAGACGTGAGGTGGGGGTCTCAGAGTGTTCCCACTAGGGAAAGTAGGCTTTCAACATCTTTAAACCAGTGGCGCAGCCAGAGCGCTATTATAGGCTGGGCCTCGGCAGGAGCGGGTGTTAGGGTTTTAGGGTTAGGGTTAGGTTAAGGTTATGATATTTAATTATTATTTTTGCCTGATTTTACCGATTTATTATCAAAAAAAATATTATAAAAAATTGCCCAGGCCCACCCATGGCTGAGCCCCTGCTTTAAACCATCATTGTTTTGGTGAATAGCGAAAGTATATATTTTATTCTTACTGAAGACGAGAGGCTGCAGCTGCTGCTCTACCGGGGGTGAGCGGGCAACAGCTGGAAAGTAACATAGCGTTAAAGGACAACTTAGTTTTTTTACAACAAGGGTTATTTTATTAGTTTGTGTTAAAAAACATCATGTATTGCTTTCTATCGTTATAGTGATTTTAGTGATTTTTAACTGGGGGGCGGGGGCAGGGGTGTAGCACCTTTTTTGGGGGCCCTAGTAACTCAGTCCCACTTACACCCCCCCCCCCTGTGACGCCCCTGGGCGGGGGCATTCTGTCCATTGGTAAATAGTCATGAACGCACCCTCCGATTTCCATAAAACTTTGTACGCACATCCCCACAAGGCCAAGGAACAAATGCCACCCTACATTTTTCAAATCAGCCTCATGGTGGCGTTATAACAGGCAGATTCACGTTTTGGCCTATAACTCTTGAACTGTATCGGCCAAAACGTGAATCTGCCTGTTACAGCGCCAGTGTGTAAGTTTTATGGAAATCGGAGGCTGCGTTCATGACTATTTACCAATGGACAGAATGCCCCCGCCCCCAGTTAAAAATCACTATAACGATAGAAAGCAATGCATGATTATTATTTTTACGCAATACATGATCTTTTAATTATTATCATTAAAAACTAATAAAATAACCCTTGTTGTAAAAAAAACAAAGTTGTCCTTTAACACATTACCTGCCAAGATATTAAACATACTCCTTCTAACTCTATGGACCAGAGCTAGGGGCGGGCCATTCTGCGCATGCCTTAAATGTGTCAAATATTTTAACGCAATTCATTCCAAAAATGTATTACAGCCGTTAATGCGATACTTTTGACAGCATTACATTATAGATACAGTATCTCTATAGACATTAAACCAAACGGATCTGTCGATTTTTTTCTGTGAAACTTTGCATGCATATTGCCACTAGAAATGCCACCCTGCATTTTTCACATCAATCTTTTATCTAGAATTACTTTTTCTAGTCTTAATATAGATTAGACAAATGTATCAGTTAACAAATCAGTTCCACACTTACTAGTTGTTTTATGTTTCCAGTATAAATACAGTATGAGTTCTAGTCTTACTAGTTATCTTCTGTTTACAGTATAAATACAGTATAAGTTCTAGTCTTAGGCCTACTAGTTATCTTCTGGTTACAGTATAAATACAGTATGAGTTCTAGTCTTACTAGTTATCTTCTGTTTACAGTATAAATACAGTATAAGTTCTAGTCTTAGGCCTACTAGTTATCTTCTGGTTACAGTATTAATACAGTATGAGTTCTAGTCTTACTCAGTATCGTCTGGTTCCAGTATAAATACAGCAGTACTGCTGCCACCATGATGCTGATGATCACTGGAATAACAATCACTGTCCTTCCTCTGCCTCCTGTTGATCCTCCATCTGTAGGAATGTCCCTCTCTGAAAGACATAATAATAATAATAATAATAATAATAATAATAATAATAATAATAATAATAATAATAATAATAATAATAATAATCTCTTTAGGGATGTCACTCTCTGGAAGACATCATAATAATAATAGTAATAGCAATATTAATAACAATAATGATAATAATAAATAATAAATCAGCAATACAGGGGCCAAGCAATGCAATAATAAATCTGCTCCTAATAAAGTTTTTAAGCCGTTTTGTAAAGCGACTTTGGGTACTAAGAAAAGCGCTATATAAGTCTGATGTATTATTATTATTATTATTATTATTATTATTATTATTAATATGCATAATATGCAATATGCATAATGTGCAATATGCCATAGAAACAAAATAGACTGAATTTGAGAGAAAAAAGCCCATGAAATGATCAAATGAACATAGTAAACGGCTGAGCAGAGTTCTGATAGATTGTGGATATTATAATGTATCTGTATTGTGTTGCTTGTGATGCAGATTTCAAACTATTCAGATATCATGACAAAAGTTTGCCAATTGTTTTACTTCATCTAAACCACAGAGATGGATTGTAGTATACTATTCTAATTAGGTTTATGCATTTTATCACCATAGCAACAGAATGTGGTTAATCAGCTTCATATTTGTGACAGTGGACATTGAGATGCTCTTCTACCACTGTGAGACGTTTGAGAGAAAAATAGCCTTTTCCTTTAGGTCTAAAATATGAAATAAGTAGAGCCTCCATTTAGTTTTCATAGGTCAATGTTAAAGGTCAGGGTGTTGTTTATAAAACTTAAAGGATATTTCTCTTTAAACATGTTTTCAGGGCAGCATTAAAGGAGAATTTTGGACTAAAGTTTTCTTACCTTTTCTATGACGTTATGATATCTTAGGATGAATGGTACAGTAGAACATTTTCATAACTCCACCCCTGAGCCGCCACAGCTTAAAAGGTGCGCGGATAGGCCTTAGGTTAGATCACATATTTTAATAGCTTTTTTTTAATTTATTTTTGGTGAGATCTGACGTTCATAGTGACAGAACACTATGCAAAAAAAAAAAAAAAAAAAAAAAAACAGAAGTCTCGCTAGACGAGATTGAAATCTCGAGATTTCAATCTCGTCTAGCGAGACTTCTGTTTTTTTTATTATTTTTATTTTTTTTGGGACAGTGTTCTGTCACTATGAAAGAAAAGGTAAGAAAACTTTAGTCCAAAATTCTCCTTTAACCCAATGGGCTACATGGTCTGTAGTTCAGGGCCTCGGCCACCAGGGGGCCCCGGATGAGCAGGAATTTAATTGAGAGGAAAACATTATAATTCTATCCGTGGTGTAAAGTAACTAATTACATTAACTCAAGTACTGTACAGTACAATCTTGAGGTACTGTTACTTTACTGCAGTATTTCCAATTGTCAATACTTTTACTTTTACTCCACTACATCTCAGAGGCAAATATTGTACTTTTCCTCCACTGCAATGATTTGAAAACTTTAGTTACTAATTACTTTGCATATATAAATCATTATATTATAAAACATACATTAACCACTTTAGCCCGATTTTATAAATTTAGGCCATTTGAAAATAGCAGATCTACAAGCTCACGACACGTTGTGAGCTTGTAGATATGCTATTTTCAAACATTTTAGTACTTTTACTTTAGAGCTACAGCTCTAGAATGTGTTTCATTCATTGAACTGAAATCTCTCTCCATCTCAAACAGCTGCTCTGTTACAACATCTGATTTAACGTCTTTATAAAGAATGTCGCTTTGAAGAAAAGCAGGCCCAAGCAAGTCAAGCATGCTATAAGGCTATATATAGCCTACAGTGTTCATTTATATATTTGCATAGTTTGCATATCTCTGCTGTCGGGCAGAAACCAACCATAGTTGGTTTCCAAAATATTAACTTTTCAGGAAATGAAAAAAACAAACAAAAAAATAAACATGTTTTAAAAGAACACAATCCTGCCTCATTAAAGTTGGTATGGTGTCTTTATAGGCTACATTGTCAGATAATGTGTCCTTATAGTCCAGGCAAACTAGCTCACTTTGGACTAGGGATGCACCGAATGGGAAATTCTTTAATTTGTTTACCAAAGTTACCTGATTATGGCAAAATACATGATTATGGCAAAATGTTACTTAAATAATAATCACTATTATGGAAACATTTATTAACACATTGAATGCCAAAAACGGTCCGGACCGTTTTTGAGGGTCCAAACGAGAAGTGCCGAAAACGGTCCGGACCGTTTTTGACCCAATTCTATTTTTATACATGTGGGCCACGTGGGGCGCTAAAACGAAACTTTGACATCACCCAAGCAGTTTCTGAGAAGAAGAGGCTGGATGTGGCTCCATGTCAAAAATCCTTCCGGTCGGCGTTTTCAATGTTATCTCCTTGATTAAAAGCTTAATATCTCCATTTCTTTTTAATGTGGTGGAAACGAGCCGTTTTCGATCGGCGATCACGCTGCAATGGAGGGTCGCGTTGGAAATATTATTGTTCCAGGCGTTAGTCGGGACCCTCCGCCGTCTCGCACGCACGCTTTGTTTACATGCATTTCCGCGTCGGGGCTTCTCACAGCACGAAATGTATAACGCAAGTGGATGGAAGAAATGCTGGCACTCAACGTATAATATTTTAATAAACCTCTGGCACCCAATGTGTTAAGCACTTTTGAATGCATACATTAATTCCAGACTGACTGCTGAAAGATTGTAAAATGTAAACATTTATATAATTATATAATAAGATTATTCCAGATTTTATTCCAAGATTTTTTTTAAATAGCATTGTTTCGGTGTCTTTCGGTGATATTGGCCGATATGTTTCGGTTTCTTTTGGCCGATATGTTTCGGTGTCTTTCGTGATATTTTTTCGGCATAAAAACCCTTTCGACCGAAAGCCGAAAATGCTTTTTTTAACCATTATCGGCCGATATGTTTCGGTGGCCGAATATTCGGTGCATCCCTACTTTGGACCTCAAAATCAAAGTAATTGTAATAGTTTTTTTCTTCACAGACCATTTCTATGAAGTCACCAGAACAACATACTAAACGTCCTAAGAAATCCTAGTTCCAATTATCATTCGTCTGAGATTTCAATTGATTTCCAAATATACTGTAGGAATTCAGATTTAAAAAAAAAATGTTTTAACCAATATAACAGAACTACAGGATGTTATTACCAGATATTCTAGCAGCCTTTCACATCAAAGTAATTGTAACAAAATGTTTTTCACCATACATCATTTCAATGAGCTGTCCAGAACAACATACTAAAAGTCCTAAGATATCCTAGTTGTGGAAGTTGAATTGGCATCAATCTACAATGTCTACCAATTATTGTCAAAAAGCCATGTAAAATGATGGTGAGTCAATGAGTCAATGTCGATTAAACATATAATGTTCAGTCTTATGGATGAGAGAAGGTCCTCAAACAATAATGTTCAGGGTTAGGGTCTCAAGGATTAAGTGAGTCTCACGGCCAGGGACCAAACATACTAGACAATTTTCTAGCTACAAGCTCATTTAGACAGACAGACAGACAGACAGACAGACAGACAGACAGACAGACAGACAGACAGACAGACAGACAGACAGACAGACAGACAGACACTTTAACCTATTTCGGGATTCATGCCATTTTTCAACAACAGCCTAATGAAATGAGCAGATCTACAAGCTCACAACCGAGCTTGTAGATCTGCTCATTTCATCAGGTTATATTTTAATGTGTTGTCAATGCGATGCGTTGTGAGCTTTCCCCAGTTACATCCATAATATATACAGTAGGACTTAAATGGATAGTTCACACTTATTTTCTATCAATTACATGCCTTGAATTCATGGCGATGTTTTTGTCACATTCCTAAGCCAATAATTTGATGACCGGTGGAAAGATGCTAATGTCTCCTGTAGGAGACTCAAAGTTGACACTTTGAGTCTCCTACAGGAGACACCGCCTGTCATCAAATTATTGGCTCAGGAATGCGACAAAATCCAAAAAATGTGGTGTGTAATCGATATAAAATAAAATAGAATCGGGGTGAACTATCCCTTTAAGTAAGAGGTTCAGCTGAGCTTCATATCAATATAATATTGTTAAACAATGCTGCTCATATGGTTTATTTTATTCACCTCTACGTGCCTTTACAGTCATTAGAAAACTCACTATTTACAATGTAATCAATTGTATCATTATGTATCATTATTTTACTGAGATGAGACACAGTAATACTTATAATAATGTGATGTAAAGTGTGTGTTAAGATGATTAGACCCATTAACCACATACCAAACTTTATGTTTTCTCTGCTCACACTTCTCAGACCAGAGGCTGTAATCACTAGTAGACACGCCCACCTTCCCACAGCCAATGACATTCAGACATTTAGCCAGATTGACAGATCATCAGAGACAAATGAGAACTAAACTAGAATAGGACTCTAGACCTGATCTGAGCAGTGAATAGAAAACGTTCTCTAGCAAATCCATGGTCAGCATTTACAGGAGATTTATGACCGCTCACAGGAGCTGACGCTAAAGAGTTGCAGAGAGATTTAAATGATACTCAGAACTGCATTAGGGTCCCACGTGTGTTAAACGGCGCTGAGAGCCGCTGACATTAAACGTGTTTAATCCATATTTTAAAATGTAGTTTCACTCTTCCTGGTGCTACATGTCCTGTCTCTCTATCTGCTACCTGCACACTCTGTCTAGCCATTCACCAATGTTGCCAGATTTTGCGAGAGAAACAAGCAACCAGGTCTACAGAAACAAGCCCAAAAGAAGCGACCAGCTCAGGCCACATCTCACACACAGTAGCTGTCTTGTCTTGTCTTGTACAATGTGTACAATGAATCAGGAACACAATGTCCCGTCACATGTGTTATTAACCAGAATGCTGCATTCATCTATAGACGAATCTACAGACGCGCTGCCTGTAGTCAATCATAACTTCTGTGTCAAGCGGCTGCCGCTCCGCACCGCGACACCACAGTTATGATTGCCTACAGGCAGCGCGTCTGTAGATTCGTCTTTACACACAGATTGTGTGAGATAAATAAGCAACCAGGTCTATGAAAACAAGCCCAAAAGAAGCGACTAGGCCACATGAGCACTTTAAACCTATATGTATATATTGAAAATAGAAGATCTACAAGCTTGGGTCGCGTAGTGAGCTTAAAATGTGAAATATTTGGATGTTTTAAATATTCTAACAACATCTAACATTTAGGCCTTTCACACATGTAGCAACATGACTATCATGCGTTCACACATGATAGTCAGGGGATATTTCAAAAAATCTGGGAATAAATTCCTTACCAAGAAGTTTCTTCACCAATATGTTTGTAAAGGTGTCTAGTAACACATCTCATAAAGACTGTAATGCAGTTTCCCTAGGGGAATTTTTGACAGCTGCTGAAAGTTGGGGTACCCACCATAACCTTATGCACGGAAAAAAAATCTAAATTGAATTATTTTTTAAGTAGCATGTGAGGGGTCAAACTAGGGTGTTTTTATGATTCTGAATCCATTGCAAGCATTTGTTTTGCACCAAAACCACTCATTGGGCTAAAAACGGCCCAAGGAGTGGTTTTGGTGCAAAAAAAATGCTTGCAATGGATTCAGAATCATAACCTTATGCAGGGATTTTTTTCCCCGCATAAGGTTATGGTGGGTACCCCGACTTTCAGCAGCTGTCAAAAATTCTCCTAGGGAAACTGCATTTCAGTCTTTGTGAGATGTGTTACTAACTTACTAGACACCTTTACAAACACATTGGTGAAGACATTTCTTGGTAAGGAATTTATTCCTAGATTTGACATTATTCTGATAATATTCCCTGACTAATGAAGGTAAATAGCCTGTTTGATAAGGTGATGGCGTGTCTGGATAGTACACACACACACACACACACACACACACACACACACACACACACACACACACACACACACACACACACACACACACACACACACACACACACACACACACACACACACACACACACACACACACACACACACACACACACACACAGCCTGAGGGAGGTGCAAACTGGATCAATGCCTCATAGACATATAATAATAATAATAATAATAATAATAAACTTTATTTGTATAGCACCTTTCATGACATGAAATGCAGCTCAAAGTGCTTTACAGAGCAATAATACAATTACAGTTAGAACCAATTTAACAATAAAGCAAACAAAGATAAAATAAAATAAAATAAAAGCAAGCAAAAGCAAAGGCATAAAACAACATTAAAATAGGGAATACAGTGAGGAATTAAAAATCAACCAAAGAATCAGCTAAAAGCAAGAGTGAAGTAATAGGTCTTGAGCTGTGCTTTAAAGCTATCGACAGAGGCTGCCTGTCTTAGGTGTAATGGGAGTTTATTCCACACTGTCGGTCCGTAAAAGCAGAATGCTGCTTCACCGTATTTTTTATATGTCATTGTAGGCACCTCGAGCAGGTCAGCACTTGAAGACCTGAGGGCCCGGTTTGGAACATATCTCTCTAGGCAGTCAGAGAGGTAGGTAGGTGCCAGACCATTTAGAGCTTTATAAACTATTAAAAGAATTTTAAAATCAATCCTAAAAACAACCGGGAGCCAGTGTAGTGAAGCAAGAACTGGAGTGATATGTTCTCTCATCCTGGTTTTAGTTAAAATTCTGGCTGCCGCATTTTGAACAAGTTGTAATCTGTCAGTTGTTTTCTTTGGCAGGCCAGAGTAGAGTGCGTTGCAGTAATCAAGCCGAGAGAAAACAAAAGCGTGGATCAGCGTCTTTGCATCGTCTAACGACAGATAGTCTCTAATTCGCGCAATATTTCTAAGATGAAAGAAAGCAATCTTGGTGACATGATTAATGTGTGTATTGAAATTCAATTCAGAATCGATAATCACCCCCAGGTTCTTTACTGTGGTGTTACTTTCTACAGCCAGGTTACCAAGTCTACTTGTTATTGATTCTCTCTGCTCACTGGAGCCAATTATGAGAACTTCTGTTTTATCCTCATTTAGCTTAAGAAAGTTCTCACTCATCCAGCATTTTATACTGGACAGACAGGTCAACAATGGGTCTAGAGCGCAGGGGTCGTCTGGAGCTACTGAAAGATACAGCTGGGTATCATCAGCATAGAAATGGAAGTTCACTCCGTGATCGGCGATGAGTTCTCCCAGCGGTAGTATATACAGGGAGAACAATAAGGGACCCAGAATTGAGCCCTGTGGAATACCAGAACAGATGTTGTGTTTGTCTGAGTCAAAGTTAGCTAGACTGACAAAATAGCTTCTGCCTGTTAGGTAAGAGTGAAACCAAGACAAGGCTGTGCCTGACAAACCAATCCAGTACTCCAAACGTTGTAGTAGAATTGTGTGATCAATCGTATCAAAAGCAGCGGTTAAGTCAAGAAGTAGGAGAACAGATACATTTTTGTCGTCAGCGGACACCCTTAGATCATTAATTACTTTTACAAGTGCTGTTTCTGTACTATGACCTTTCCTGAAGCCAGATTGGAATTTGTTATGAACCTTATTGTTCTGTAGGAACACATCCAGTTGATGAAAGATAGTTTTTTCTAAGACCTTGCCCAAAAATGGCAGATTTGAGATTGGTCTATAATTACCCAGCACCAATGGATCAAGGTTGTGTTTCTTGAGTAGCGGCCTGACTACAGCCGTTTTCAGTGAGTCTGGAAAGACGCCTGAAAGTAGAGAGCTGTTTACAATTTTTAGGATATCTCCAATAACACTGTCTAAAACCTCTTTGAGAAACGGGGTGGGTACTACATCCAGTGAGCAAGATGATGATGTCATCTGTGATATAGTTTTACGGAGTTCCTCTTCATTAATTGCGCAGAATGATATTAGGCTTCCTCTGGAGGGATCTACATTTTTGCACCATGCACCATTTGCCGCATTTGCAGTGCTAGCAGCAGCATTTATAATACCAGCTCGAATGCTAAAAATTTTGTTTTCAAAAAAGGATGCGAACTCATCACACTTAGCTTTAGAAGCAGGGAGCGACTCCTTGTAAGCCTGGGGGGGGTTTAAGAGATGTTCAATGGTAGAGAATAAGACTCTGGCATTTTGCTTGTTGTCATTGATAATGCGTGAAAAATATGCCTGCCTTGCCAAGCGCAGTGCTTTGTTATAGGCCACTGTTGACTTCTTAAAGATCTCTAGGTGGACAGTGAGTTTGTTTTTTCTCCAAATTCGCTCAGCTTAGAGTTAAAGGTAGAGTCTCCTCTGGCTCTGAGGCGTCTGTATCTCCGGCGCCATTTTGGAGAAGGCAAGCTTCCTGACTACTGGCCAATCACAGCGCGTCTTTTCCGGGACTTCCGGGTCAGAATCTAGTTATATCTAGATATTTTTTATACAACTAGATGTATGTTTCTATATCTATGAATGCACTGTGCAGTATCTAGGTTTCTATATCTATGAATGCACTGTGCAGTATCTAGGTTTCTATATCTATGAATGCACTGTGCAGTATCTAGGTTTCTATATCTATGAATTCATTGAGCAGTATCTAGGTTTCTATATCTATGAATGCACTGTGCAGTATCTAGGTTTCTATATCTATGAATGCACTGTGCAGTATCTAGGTTTCTATATCTATGAATGCACTGAGCAGTATCTAGGTTTCTATATCTATGAATGCAGCTTGTTGTCTACAATTACTAAAGAGACGTTTATGTTTTGTTCGCTTAAATGAGCCGTTGATCATAGAGGCTTGATCAGTGAATATTTCAAGTCAAACGCTCTCCCTCTAAAACACACCAGAACAGAGGAGAGGCTCTACTCGTTAATAATAGATGAGTCATCAACAAAATGTAAATTCACTGAACAATCACCATGTCCATACATTCACACATTGAGCTAGGACATTACCTCGACTTCACACAAGGGAGCCACACACACACACACACACACACACACACACACACACACACACACACACACACACACACACACACACACACACACACACACACACACACACACACACACACACACACACACACACACACACACGGGCTGTACCCAAACGTTCGGACCTTCGTTCGTTATGTCGGCATTCGAATCTTAATTAATGAGTTCGAACCTCCGCTTTTTATATATATATATATATATATATATATATATATTTCTTTTTAAATCTTAAAATATATATCAGAATGTGAAATATATCAGAATATCACAGTACTATGTTGTGTTTACAATAATTTGAAAGTCACGAAAGTCACGCACGCACGCACGCACGCACGCACGCACAGTAGAGATGCACGGATGGCCTCTCACGTCACCCGAATGCGCATGTACAAATTAATTATCTGCCCGTTATCCAACCGCAATAATTATATTATCCAATTTAAATATCCGCACCAACCTTTTTTCCCGTATGTCAAAATATTATTATTTTCTGGTATTCCCCGTTAGTTTTATTATTAGTTGTGCGATGCGATCACAAAATGCATTGATTTAGCCTATGGAATGTCGGTGCGTCTTTTTTCTTTTTTTTAAAACCGGTGCTGCGCTGAACATACAGAGCTCACTGCTCTGCTGCGCTGAACATATATGACTCTGTGCGGCATCCAACATACAGGCATCCAACATACATGCGGCATCCAACATACAGAGCGCACTGCTCTGCTGCCAGCGGCACCGGTTAAAAAAAAAAGAAAAAAGACGCACCGACATTCCATAGGCTAAATCAATGCATTTTTTGATCGCATCGCACAGAGGCTGCTCTACACACTCACACAGACACAAGCACGCAGAGATTTAGCTATTTTATGGATAGATATATTAGATGTCATTAATTTATTTACCGCAATATTTCACCCGCGGTTTATCCGATATTAATTAATAATGATATTTGATTGACCCGAATCCACCCTAACTGCGGCAAGCCGGCAACCGCGGCTAAAACTAGTGTTCTTGGCACACAACATGAAGAGAGTACAGCAGAGGTGAGGGCCGACTCGGTCGGCAAGACTTTTTTTTTTGGTTCGTCACGAGACGAGAGTGACGAGAGTGAGACATTTTATTTTAAAAGTCGTTGTTTGTTAACTGTTTCAAGCTGCCACGCCCTGCCATACTTATGTTTTATAGTTGTTGTTTAATGTAACTAACAGCCCTGTGCAGAATATTGTCTGTCGTATTGTTAGATATTGGCCAAAAAGAGAGCGAGTTGTCTCGAGAGAAAAAAAAAGACACTGTGACAATTAATGCGCCTGTTTTATTTTTCTGTTACATGAATGAAGGCTTTTAAGGGAGGCTATTGATCTGCATTGCTTGTACTGTCTGGTAACGAACGACTTCAGCAATAAATCCTAAACTTTAGGAAATATCTTGTCTTGTTTGATCCTTAAATCCTTTCAATACATTATGGGCATTATGAAACAACTTTTTTTTAAAACCAATAGACTATGCAATGTCGGCTCTATAATGAATTGCAGCTTGGTTAAAGGCACGTTCTTTTAATTAATTAAATAAACACGATCGTTCGAACGAACGTCCTTCGATGGTTCAAAAGTCGAACCATCGTTGTATTCATTAATTAATAAATAAAACAATGGTTCGACTTTCGAACCATCGTTTTGTTAATGAATTGATTAAAAACTATGGTTCGATGTTCGAACCACCGTTTCATTAATTAAATAATTAAATACGATGGTTCGAACGTCCGTTCGAAATTCCTCGCCGAAGTTCAAATCCTAAAAACAGGGTTTGGGTACAGCCCTAACACACACACACACACACACACACACACACACACACACACACACACACACACACACAAACACATACACACACACACACACACACACACACACACACACGCACACGCACGCGCACAAACACAGCAAAATGTGTTAATAGCATCAAGATCAGCTACTTAAAATCTATGTAAATGGACTTTTTGAAAATAGCCAATAAGCAGACTTGGCAACACTGTGGTTCACAAGCAGGGGGCGGGGCTACCCTTTTCTACCATTTCCCGAACAAGAGGGAAGTATGGACTTTTGATTATATTTTATAAACCTTATAGTTATTATTTTATCATACAACACAACAAGTGTGTGTGTGTGTGTGTGTGTGTGTGTGTGTGTGTGTGTGTGTGTGTGTGTGTGTGTGTGTGTGTGTGCTAAATGCCTGAATAGGACAAAATAATACAAAAATGGGTGAAGAAATACAGAAATAAATACATTAAAACGTTTTTTCTATTTCTGTGCATATTTATTATTTTCTAATTAACCTGCACTTTTATTTCTACTATTTCTTTCTTTAGTATTTCATTTATTCATGTATTTATTTTTAAATATGTCAGCTCTGGCCCTCCATACTGACAGAGGTGTTTACAGAGGTTCTTCAAGGTGTTAAACAGAGATTAAACATTCATTACCTGAGATGTAATGGTGTGTGTCAGCAGTGTGGTTGATGTGTGGCAGGTGAACTCTACAGGTCACATGACCTGGTGGTGTCACTGTCACATTCCTCTGGACATCATAACAGTGTGGAGAAGGTTTGTCTGTCACTGAGGGTCCAGCAGGGAGGAGGGTTCCATCACCGTCCAGCCAAGACATCTCAGGTTGTGGATACCAGCACCCAGAGTCACATGACAAAGATACACCACCGTCTGTTGGTCCATTTGAAGAGATCACTGGATGAGACCCTGACCCTGTAAAAACACATTTATAGAGATCACTGACCCTGTAAAAACACATTTATAGAGATCACTGACCCTGTAAAAACACATTTATAGAGATCACTGACCCTGGAAAAACACATTTATAGAGATCACTGAGCCTGTAAAAACACATTTATAGAGATCACTGACCCTGTAAAAACACATTTATAGAGATCACTGAGCCTGTAAAAACACATTTATAGAGATCACTGAGCCTGTAAAAACACATTTATAGAGATCACTGACCCTGTAAAAACACATTTATAGAGATCACTGAGCCTGTAAAAACACATTTATAGAGATCACTGAGCCTGTAAAAACACATTTATAGAGATCACTGACCCTGTAAAAACACATTAACATGATTAAGTGTATTCTGTGAATGCTGGCACTACACACTGTTCTCTGTTATTATCTACTGACAGTATGGACTGAATTAGATACTGCACACTGTGCTCTTTGTACTAACAGTATACACTACATCTAACCATAAACACTGTTTATGGTTAAGCTCTGCACCATGGGAGCCTTCAGCTCAGCTGCTCCTGGGCTGTGGAACAGCGCCCTCTCTGACCATCTGAGAGAACCACAGTCTGTTGACTCTTTTTAAAGGAGACAAAAGCCTTTCTTTTTAACAAGGCATTTTCCTAGATGGACTTATTGATGCCTTTGGGCGCGCTCCCACCGCACTTTTATTTTACCTCTGGGGCGGAATCTGCCAATGCTTTGTCAATGCAAATGCGTGGATTCCTGTTCTTGCAGATTTTTTCCAAGAATCCACGCATTTGCTGCTGCTATAAATCCTGCTAATTCTGTGGGCACCACCATCGTACAGCGAGGCATGACTGCATAACAGTGTTTTAATGGCAATTTAAAATTTCGTCGGCTTCAAATAAATCAACAGAACCCACTGATGCACCCAGACTCATAGTTCTACTCAGGCATACAGACAGAGCCGTAGGAAGCCATTCCCAGTTGGGGGGGATATATTTGTACCGGCCCACGTTCGGGACATGCGCGCGCGTAGCGCGCAAAAAAATTGGCTCGGGGTCGCGGCCCACGCGAGGCCCCCCCCGTCCCCCACGGCCCTGCATACAGAACACATTGTCCACACAGTAACTTAAAGTTTTAGCTTGCAGGTTTACTTATCCCAGAAATGTGCATAGAAACAGATTATTCCATGGCATGGCATTGCTTTCTGGCGTGTGGCTCTGGCACTAAAGTGTCTGTCCACCCAGGTGCAGCCCTTTACCAATCACCAGGCCTACATATGCCCTTTCTGTCAATCAATTAGTTAGGCCTGGAGAGGCGTGCCCTTGGTGATCACAAATCATCTACATAACCAATAATCTAACTAATAATGCCAAATAATAACTACTGTCATGATAATAATAATAATAATAATAATAATAATAATAATAATAATAATAATAATAATAATAATAATAAACTAGAACAGTGAAATGTCTTCTACAAGTGTGACTAATCCTTTACCATGGAAGTCTTTCCTTGTCTATATACCATTATTTTTATTTGACATGGCATAAGGTATAAAATTATTGTTCAAACAAATCAAACACATGTTCAATAGAGTTACTGTATGATTTGGTTGTTAGAATGACATTTCTACAGTAAAGCTCTGAATAACCTATGAATAACCTATGATAACCTATGATAACCTATGATGATTACTTTTATTTGTACTTGAAATAAAATATCAACTTTGAATATAACTATTGAAACTAGACAAGATTGTCAATAGTCACAAATGTCCTTATGTGTACTTATTTAATTGATGTTAAATTAATACAGTATATAAAGTTTATCATCATGGTGTTCTTTAGTGTTTTTGATATTTCAGAAAGCAGAATGATCAGGTCTAGGTTTGGACCCGTTCCCAGGGATGAGAATACTTTTTTTGACAGATTTTCTTTTTTTTTATAATAATAATGTGTCAGTCCTTGTCCCTTTATGCCCATATATGGAGATCCCTGATGTCATCAGTGTGCCCATGTATGGGCATGCTGATATGCCCATATATGTAGATCTCTGTCAGTCCTTGTCCCTTTAAGCTCATATACTGTATGGAGATCCCTGATGTCATCAGTATATGTCCATATATGGGCATGCCCCCTTTAGGGCCCATATATGGAGGTGAGTGATTTGTTAGGGCCTGATGCCATGATGACGCATTGAGGTTAGACACACTCCATATTTGGGCGTAGCTGCCTTGGGAACTCCTTATATGGTTATGGCTGTCATGGTGACATGAGCATGATGCCAGAGGTCTGTAACTCGGTGCCGCGTTATGAGCTTGTATATCTGCAATTTTTGAATAGCCAAATAAATCTTAAAATGACAGATGCGTTCACGGTCGTAATGGATTAAGCCAATTGTAATATAGGAAGGATACATATCATTTATTGTATTTAAATATATATACGTATATATGTTACAGTACATGTGAGAAAAACAGAACGGGGAGCGCCCGTTTTTCCGGCGCGGGAGGCCGGGCCGCGGCCCTTTGAGGTCGCCCCCCCCCCGAGGGAAACAAAACGGCACCCAGCCGCCGGGGCAAAACGCATCCTCAGGACCGGGGCAGTGATTGCCGGGCCCGGTCGGTCCCTCTGCCTCCCGTCCTCTCGTCCGGTGCCACGGCCTTTTGCCCCCCCTCCCCCCCCCCCTCCCCCGGCCTGAGGCCAAAAACGGGCGCTCCCCGCTCCGTTTTTCTCACATGTACTGTATCACAAGGGTTCCCAAACCTTTCAGGCCGCGACCCCCCACAATAATCATATTTGAACTGGGGACCCCCAAAATAATCATATTTGAACTAGGGACCCCCAAAATAATCATATTTGAACTAGGGACCCCCAAAATAATCATATTTGAACTAGGGACCTCCCAATATATATATATATATATTATACATATATATATATATATATATATATATATATATATATATATATATATATATATAATCGTATTTATATAATTAAAATTTATTTTAATGAGCCCAACAATGGTTTTGACCATTAAATCTTACCAACAAGGAGCTGGATCAAACTGCTGCTTCTCAGTGTTGGAGCAGAACACGTGTAGGTTCCCTCATCTGAGAGGTTCACCCTGGTCAGCTTCAGTGAGATGTTACCATGCTGCAGCTCCTGAGCAAACAGGGACGTCCTCCGTTGGTACGAGGGGTTCACAGCTTCAGTGATGTGACGTCCATCTTGGAGGAGATACACATACTGTGGCTTCAGGTCAGCTCTGGTCCACTCCACTGTACTTCTCTCCATGTTGACAGCAGGTTTAATGTGACATGGAAGGATCACATCATCTCCCTCTCTGACCATCACAGGCTGAGACCCAATCACCTGTTGTCCTTAAAACAAAAACAAATAAAACTGCTTTAGTGGTGATAATAATCTTAAAATATTCATCTTTATTTAGATAGATTTAGATAGATGTATGTATGCTGTTAAAATGTCATCAATACTATCTTAGTATGTTGTTCACACCAGTGATGCTCAACCTTTTCAGGCCGTGACCCCCAAAATAATCATATTTGAACTGGGGACCCCTCAACCTGAAAAGAACTTGGAATTGTAAGAGTTGAGGCATTACATTTAGTTAGACTCTGTTCCACAAATGCAAATAGTGGAAATAGCAGATCTACAAGCCCACAACGCCTCGCGGCATGTAGATCGGCTATTTTCAAAATGTTTACCTTTTTCTTAGGTCATATTTGACAATTTGGCAACATTTTATACAATAGTTTGTATTTTTGATGCAGTAATGGTCTTATTTTCTTTTTTTCATTATTATTATTTTAGCGCTATTAAAAAGGTCTTTGAAAGTAATTACATTGTCACTTTATAAATGTGCAGATACCCTGTATATACACTTATACTGTATGTTGGTTTGTTTACTGATTAAAGTAAGAAAACAAAGCTAATCTTCTGGGGACCCCCAAAATAATTTGGGGAGACTGGTTTAGACAGATTGAAGGTTTAATGTTACCTGCTATCCTACTTTGTAGCACTTAAATGTTTTCTTAGAACTACCTGACCGCCTGCCTTGTTATTTCAATAGAGTTTATGTTGTTTACTCTGTTCTTGTAAGCCACAGTAGATAAGATCACCTAATGCATCTAAACAACAACTAAATAAAATCCAGCTAATACCCACAATAGAGCTGTGAGACTAGCTCTGCATTGCTCATTTAGGACCGGTATTAAAATAATGCTTAATTAATTGTCATCGATGAGAGTTGGTGATAGACTTGCTTGTAGCTTCATTCTGTTTTTTTAAAACATCTATACATAACATAAACCTGCTAATCTCTCTTTTAGCCTCAGTTATTTTGGCAAATAAACTCTTATATTGTACTTTGTCTTTTTTTGTGTTTGGGGCTTTAAAGAACAGTTGGTTAAATATCACCAACAACAAAGCAGCATGCTATGTTAAGTAAAAAAAAACACTTGCGGACACGAATCCTAATTCAGGTGCCCACATGTTCCTAGTGCCCACTCGTCCAGGTGCCCATATGTGCCTAGTGCCCACTCTTCCAGGTGCCCACATGTGCCTAGTGCCACTCTTCCTAGTGCCCAGTCATCACAAAAATATGGTTCCCAGATGTCCCTAGTGCCCACCTATCCTGCCGATCGGTTATTCTAGGGACTATACAGCCCGGAGCGGAGTCTGACTGAAGTTTTTATTGTCTTTGAGCCTAGTTTACCAAAACAAACTTTAATTTTCCTTGTCTTACTTCAGCATCAAATACACATTACATTTAATGAGGGGAAAAAAAACATGTATAAACAATAGGGTTGCCAACTTTCAGAAATGGAAAAACGGGACACATGCATGCGCGCGCAGCGCGCGTGCATGCGGACCCCTTGCGCGCGCGCGAATTTTTTTTGCGGTTCTGGGCGGATTGGGTTCGTTTTTTCCGCGGTTCTGGGCGGTTTCAAGTTTTTGGTTTCTTTATTTTGGTTTTAGGGTTAGGATTAGGAGTTAGGTTAGGGTTATGTTATTTAATTCATATTTTTGCCTGATTTTACCAATTTATTATCACAAAAAACAATTTCTGCCTAATAAAATTTTCAAACAAAACGGGTTTATACTAATGTATTTTGTGGATTATATTAGACAACAACTAACAACTACATAAGAGTTATTCTTTAAATGTGCACACTATTTAATTATATTGATTAATATATATAAGAGTTATTCTTTAAATGGGTACACTATTTAATTATATTGATTAATATATATAAGAGTTATTCTTTAAATGGGCACACTATTTAATTATATTGATTAATATATATAAGAGTTATTCTTTAAATGGGCACACTATTTAATTATATTGATTAATTTATATAAGAGTTATTCTTTAAATGGGCACACTATTTAATTATATTGATTAATATATATAAGAGTTATTCTTTAAATGGGCACACTATTTAATTATATTGATTAATATATATAAGAGTTATTCTTTAAATGGGCACACTATTTAATTATATTGATTAATTTATATAAGAGTTATTCTTTAAATGGGCACACTATTTAATTATATTGATTAATATATATTAAATAAATGTTTATTTATTAGACTTGAAAAACTCAACATTAATAAACAATCAACCATATTAGTCTACTGAAATAGCCTAGACTATGCCCACATCAGCCGCCAATATGTAGGCTGCCAGGGCAGGTAAATAGAAATACTGAAATCTTGCTAAAAAACGTTCTCCTGAGGCATGCTGTCTGTTGTCAGCCAGTCCACCGTGCGCGCCGCTGAACCATGTTGTCACAGGCAGGTAGCGCAGGGCAGAACGTATCCTAGCAACGTGAAAGCGCTAACTCTCATTGGGCTTGTTATGAGTAATGAGCCAATGAGCTGCTGATCACACTCCCAGACAATGGCTTCATAGCCAGCGTTGCCAAGTCTGCTTATTTCCAAGCCCCCAGAGTTGCTGAGAAACATTGAAGCTGCCACCCCAGTGGCCAAAGCTGGAACTGCAGGCGGGGAGAAATACATGCACGCGCAAAACATGCTGAGAGATATTTATATATATAGATATAAATATGTAAACATATTATACATAAACACATATGCATTTAGTTATACATAGGCATCTCGAGTGTATTTAATAAATATATCGCGTTCAAACCTTGACACACGGGCTGCCGTAGAACGCAAAAAGGACACTAGTGCGCATGCTCATAACTCTATGGGGGTACAAAATCAAACCAATAATTCTACTTCCGGCAGGTTTCCGGGTGCTTCAAAACGCCACTGAGCACATTCATTGAAATGATAGCTGGGGGCGGGGCAATCCACCCTCTAGTTATATTATACCTCTATGCTTATTTCCCACAACTTCCCTGGAACAAAATTTGGCTTGTTTTTGCCTTGTTTTTGTGGGTCGGCCTGGCTCATTTCTCTCACTATACTTGGCAACACTGAGCTCTCAGTCACACAGAGAAGAGACAGGACGCAGCTCCGCTGCTCCGTCTCGTTTGTGTGTGGGTGTGAGTGAGAAATACTCTCTCTCATATAAAAATCGCGCCGTCATTCCACGACCCCAAAATACGGAACATAGTGCGTCCCGTAACAGTTCAATACGGAACACGTCTTTTAGTTTCCAAATACGGAACGATTCCGTATTTTACGGGACGGTTGGAAACCCTAAAACAATGAAGGAAGAAAAGGAGAAGTGGAGAACAGTTAGTAGGCCTACCGTAGTTTAACACAACTTCTACAACCCCGCCCTTGTTGTTATCCTATAAAATATAGTATAACTCCATAACTCACTCTGTAAATAACCATAAAGTTACCTGTGACAGATGTGTTGTAACAGCTGCTCCATATGATCAGGATCAGTTTGACATAAATCCCTGTCCATGGTTTAACACAAACACTGAGTAGAGAGAAAACAAAGGACTTCAAGTGAGACGCCATTTTATTAAAGAATAAAATACTTTCGGTTTCAATGATAAAGCACTATATATCATATTATATACCAATGTGTACCAGTAGAGGCAGTGGTGAGCTGTGGATTTTTTAACTAAGGGGGCTATATTTTATGACGTCACGTGCGCGCGCACGTGCACGCGCGCGGGCACATGCGCGCGCAGCCATGTGCACATAGCAACATGCCTGCATATCCAACATAGCAACATTATTTTCCTTTTTTTTAAATATAAAAGCCCTTTACATATATTCACCCACACATAAGTACTTAAAATAATCAATCAACTTGTCTTTACTTGAATAACTTTTTTTTTAAGACTTACATTGCTTTTAAAACAGTGTTTTTTAAAACAAGTAAAAAATACCCTTTTGCTACTCACCAAAACAAAGACGGTTTTGTGGAGTTGAAAGCCTACTTTACTAAATGGGAACACTGTGAGTCCCCACCTCACGTCTAAAATACACTTTTTGGCCAGAAAAGAAAATATTTCACCGGAATTAAAACCTTTTTCGTTACTCCACAGTGCCCTCTACAGATATGGTCAATGGAATTTTCCTATTGACCAGATTCTTCCTTCCGGTGAAATATTTTCTTTTCTGGCCAAAAAGTGTATTTTAGACGTGAGGTGGGGGCTCACAGTGTTCCCACTTAGTAGAATAGGCTTTCAACTCCATTAAACCGTCTTTGTTTTGGTGAGTACCAAAAGTGTATTTTTTATTTTTACTACAGACGAGAGGCTGCGCTACCGCGGTGCGAGGGGAAAGAATCGAAAGTACCATAACGTTAAGGAGAACTCCTTCTAACGCCATGGACCAGAGCTAGACAGGGATAAGTTTGTGAGTGTCTGGCAGGCTACTAGCTCTTGTCCTCTGCTAAGCGATTAACCCTTTCAATTCAATTCAATTTCAATTCAAAGGGCTTTATTGGCATGAGAAAACATACGTTTACATTGCCAAAGCAGAAAGCATAATACAACAATACAGCAATACAATCAAAACAAAAAATATGTACATTTGAAAGTCAGAATCTTCAATAGATCAATTTCTATGTACCAAGATCACTGGGTGCAGTTATAGTGCCGGAATATACCCAATGATTAGTCTTTAGGGTGGTTGTGTTCCGTTTGATATCCTTTTCCTATCACAGCAACTCACGAATCTTGCTGCTGTGTTTGCACATTGTTGTACTTCGCCCAGCAGATATGGGAGTTTTTTGTCATTGGTCATGTTTTCAAAATCTCCGCGTGTGGTTGTAATCTGTGGGAAGTATGTGTCTCTGATGTCTTGGTACAATGGACAGACGGTTAGGAAGTGTAGCTCGGTTTCCACTTCATTTTGTGTGCAGTGGGTGCATAGTCTGTCTTCTCTCGGGATACAGGTCTGCCTGTGACGACCTTTCTCGATCGCAAGACTGTGCTCACTGAGTCTGTACCTAGTTAAGATTTTTCTTTGTTTTGGGTCAGTCACGGTGCTCAGGTATTCTGCCACTGCGTATTCTCTGTTTATATTCACACTCCATGGCTTTAATGTTATGCAAAGCAGCCAGGTTGAGGCCATTGTTAAAGGTGTTAAAGACGGCTCGCCCCTGACGGTGCGTTGTTGTGTTAATGATTGACGGCTCGCGGGCGGCTGACGGTGAGGGCTCGCGCGTGCATGTGGAGCACGCGCGAGCCCCCAGCCTGGGAACTAAGGGGTCGACGACCCCCCGTAGCACCCCCTTCAGCTCAACCCTGAGTAGAGGTCATTGTTGCTCTAATGTTTATTGTGCACATATGGGCCCAGGAGAAAACTGGGCACTAAAATAACACTGGGCACTAAAACAAAGTGGACACGGTAAACCTGGCACGTGAAGTCATATAATAAACCATTCAATTCAATGAAGTCATTCAATAAACATCTTTGCTGTCACAGCCTGGTAGTGAATTTTGTTAAAAAGTAATAATAAATTATAATGGGCTCAGTGAAAAGAAAAGAGAAAACAGCTGATTATTACAGCTAAATAATAATTAATAATATTATTATTATTCAACTGTCTGTCTGTCTGTCTGTCTGTCTGTCTGTCTGTCTGTCTGTCTGTCTGTCTGTCTGTCTGTCTGTCTGTCTGTCTGTCTGTCTGTCCAATGTACTGTACCTCATTTGGTCAGTCTGTCCAAAACTAAAAAAAAAAAAAAAACAGTGCCCACATAAATTGATTGATTGATTGATTGATTGATTGATTGATTGAATACTTTATTTAGAAGTTTGCAGAAAAAAAGCACATGAAAGTACAGTTTAAATACAAGGTCAACTAGGATTGAAAAGCCCATGAAAGCCTAATTATCACTCACTATTATCAATTATCACACACTCACAATTAAATAGTGAGTGAGTGTGAGTGTGAGTGTGAGTGTGTGTGTGTGTGTGTGTGTGTGTGTGTGTGTGTGTGTGTGCGCGTGCGTGCGTGCGTACGTACGTGCGTGCGTGCGCCAGGGGCGTCAATTGGGTATGGCAAGGTATGGCAGGTGCCATAAGTTTGTACGGCTTCGCCGCGCGCCCAGGATAGGTGTCCATTATTTTAATCTCTGGGAGTTGGCAACCCTAACCTTGCCATACCTAGCTTTGCTGAACTGACGCCACTGGCGTGCGCACGTGTAGAGCATCTTCCACAAAGGAAATGGACTGTTCATCCATAGAGACACACAGGGACTACAAAATTCACACCCACAATTGAGACAGTGCACCCAGGCAAGGTCCGTTAGAACAATGTACTGCAGCTGTCAATGCAATCCCTATGAGAGGCATCGTAAAATACCGTAATTTCACTGGTTGACTACTGAGGCTGTAGCGATTTGTTTTGTGTTCTAATAAAGTGTCCCATTTGTTTGATTTTTCCTTTTTAATGTGACATACCGGCCACCTCAATATACAACCCACAATATACTATAATATACTCCATCAGTGTGTCAAAAGTTCTAGCATCTGAAATCTAAAGTTTAAGTGGTCGCATGGTATACGTCACGGACGCATCCCTTGAGGTTTTCAATACCCATATACGTTTGTGTCTCTCATGTATAGTTTTTATAGGCTATTTATTTTTGGACAATTATCCAAACAGCATCTTGCACGACTATTTGTATTTTAATACTATCCTGGAGAATTCACTAAGGGATATGTCACTCCTCCATTTAATTGGGTTATTTCCCCAACTTACATTCAGGCAAGTTCATACAACAACGGTAAACCCACACGTTTTAATTTTTCATTTAGGCCTACCGTCGGAGCACGGTAGGTAGAAAATGTGTATAAGCCTCATAATATAGACATGAACAAAGTCAGTCGGGATTGGGATGAGAATTCTCCTTTTCAAAGTCGGTGCTCGATCGTAAAGACAGTGATGTCACTGAAATGCGACTAGGCCTACTTGTCTGTCTGCCGTCTCCCCTCTGCTGTGTTAACATTATGGGTAACCCATTCAAGCGGCAAATTAAATGTGAAACACAACAACTATTGAGAAAACAAGAAGATATGTTGATAAAGACACTCTATACATTTGGAGACATATTTTTATTCAACTTTATATCGTCTCCAGTTCATGTAGGATCATTTTAAAAGTAGGCTAACTCTCATATCCTCTCATAGGGAATGCAGTGACAGCTGCAGTACATTGTTCTAACGGACCTCGAGTAGGGGCGCTGTCTCAATTGTGGTCGTGAATTTTGTAGTCCCCGTGTCTCTCTATCCAGCAGCAGAGTCTATAAACCACACTGCTCTGCTCTCACTCACTGTCAGTCAGTCAGTTTGACAAGATGACATTTACATCATCCTACATAACATCATGTAAGTACTTTATTTATCTTATTTCAGTTCACTTCAACTATTAAACTTTATTTAACCGAGGCAGAGCATCAGAGAACTTTACTTTGCACTCAGATATATTTAAATGTATTTAATGAAACACAAATCAGTTATTTATTTATTTATTTAGTTATGCTTTTGTTATTAAAGTGCTGGAGTGAGTGTGGAGCAAATGGAAGCTCAGGCTGATGTTCTGAGGTAGATTAATTAACTTGAATTAACCTGAGATTCTCAAACTTCTCTTTATCAGGAGTTTATGTTCCAGTTACATAAAATGTGCTTTAAGTGTTTGGGTCTGTGTGATAGATCAGTGGAACTAGATGGTAGATGTGTATGATAGACAGAGCAGTGGATCTCAAAGTGGGGACCCCCAGGGGTCGAATATAGCATCAAAATCAGTTTAACCCTTTAAGAACGGGAACGCATCTGTGTGTCATTTTAAGATTTCTTTGGCTATTCAAACGCGGCACAGAGTGCCGCGTTATGAGCTTGTAGATCTGCTATTTTTGAAAAATGTTGAACATTTGTGCAAATATTTTTTTAAGCGAAATGTGTAAAATATATTGTTCCATGGACCCCCAAGCAAATATTTGAGTTACCAATGTTCCCTTAAAAATACATATATAAAAAAATGTGCACAAATGTTCACGATTAAAAAAGAATAGCAGATCTACCAGCTCATAGTGCAGCACTCTGTGCCGCGCTATGAGCTTGTAGCCAAAGAAATCTAAAATGACAGAGATGCGTTCCCGGAGTGAATGGGTTAACCACTTTAACCCTATTTTATACTCTGGCTAGTTTAGAATATTCTGGAAGAATCTTGAAAATGTTGACGTTTTTAAACATTTTAACAACAAATATTCTCTCATGTGGTCCCTGGCACAAAAGCTTTTCAGATGGGGGTCCGTGGCCAAATACTGATGTATCAATTTGCGGTCCTTGACATGAAATAGTTTGAGAAGTAGTCTGTCATAGAAGGTCCTCACAGCTAACATGTCCTCTCATCCTTCTGGGGAGAGATCACATTTATACCAGCCTGTCAGGACAGGAGTTTAAAGGTTGACATGATTGAGGGTTAATAACATTAGGATAGCCTACATGTTGAAGGACAGATTATAGATAAAACAAGACATGACTCGGTCATGTATACCAGCTTGCTTTCTGTTTTCTCTGATTTGTCTCGCAGAATCTGGCCACACTGCTAGTGGCTCCCCATTGGCTTAGACCTGTTGCTTATTTCTCTCGCAGAATCAGGCAACACTGCCGTAGAGGCGAAAAAACAGCTTAGACCAGCCTAAGCTGGACCAGCTGGTTTTAGCTGGTCTTAGCTGGTGGCGAAAACTCACCTTAAAGGGATATTTCACTTTTGGTCATTTTATCATCTACTCAGGCCTTTGTGAACCCCCCAGACAGTTTTTAAGTTGCTTGATTAATTATTTAGATATTTGATATTCATTTTATCAGACACGCCCCCTTCCTATACAAACCCATTGTAACTTCAAACTTCATTTGAACCATGTTAGATTCATCAAAAACACCCGTCCTTGGTTCTGGTGACTCATCCTGCCCTCCTAATGCGTGAGGGGGCCGTGTTTTTTCAATTACTTTTTTCATTTATTTTTAATATTTTTTTGGGAAAATGAAAAAAATAAAATACAATAAAAAATTTAAATAAAATAAATGAAAAAAGTAATCGGAAAAACACGGCCCCCTCACGCATTAGGAGGGCAGGGTGAGTCACCAGAACCAAGGACGGGTGTTTTTGATGAATCTAACATGGTTAAAATGGAGTTTGAAGTTACAATGGGTTTGTATAGGAAGGGGGCGTGTCTGATAAAAATGAATATCAAATATCTAAATAATTAATCAAGCAACTTAAAAACTGTCTGGGGGGTTCACAAAGGCCTGAGTAGATGATAAAATGACCAAAAGTTTTTTTGAAAGTGAAATATCCCTTTAAGGTGTGTTTTCGCCACTTTTTAGCTGGTCTTAGCTGGTGACCACCTTAAGGTGTGTTTTTGCCATTTTTTTTGCTGGTCTTGGTGGTTGACCAGCTTATGCTTGTAGGTTTTGCTGGTTTAAGGTGGTAGCTGGTATTTATGATGATTTTGCTGGTCTAGGCTGGTTTAAGCTGGTAGCTGGTTTTCATGATGGTTTAGCTGGTTTAAGCTGCTATCTGGTATTTATGTGTATTCAGGTGTATTCTGGTATGCAGTGAACAGCTTTGCTGGAGAGGATGCATTATCATGATGAATTTCAGCCAGGTGCCCAGTACAGAACATGGTATATTAACTCATTCACTGCCTGAATTATTTCTGGCCCCGTTTGCCCACTGCCAGAGATTTTTCATTGAAAAAAAAAAAGTACTCAATTTGAAAAAAATAAAATTATGTTTTTTACGTCCTTGGCAGAATTGGTAATTGGAAATAATTACGTTTTTTACGTCCTAGGCAGGGAATGAGTTAAAAAAAACAGTAGTCTACAGTAGCCTATATAGAAGTGAGCAAAATCCACAAAGGAATAAATAATCATGTATCAATTTCATACATAACAATAATTTATTAAACACTTATAAAAACCTAAAAAAGTGTTCAAATGACTGGAAAATAGTGAGAATATGAAAAATCGGACAGATCCGTCTTGATCACATGACTATGGAGATACTGTATACCGATTTGTGTGATGTTTGGAAAACATCTGCAAGAGTTGTAGCCAAAAATGTTTTTGCAAAAATCGGCCTGCTGGTGGCGCTATAACACATTACCCCCCCATACACAGACACACAATTTCTTGTCCTTTCTATTAGAGATGCACCGATTAATCGGCCGCCGATTAAAAAAGCCGGTTTTAGGTCACACCGGCTGGATCGGTGCTCGGCCGGTTACTGTCATAAATTCCGATTTTATGCCGGTCAAATGTAAACTGCGTTGGCACTGCGCAGCAACAGCATGATGATCAAAGTCGTGTGAGTCGACTCAGTAAACATTAGCAAGAGAAGCCCACAGAATGATGGTGCTGATTACCATTGAAATATAAGGATACATATATTGAATATCTATACAATATGGAATATATTATATTCCATAATGTTGTGCGCAGTTCTAGCCTAGTCAATGTAGTGACTGTCGGTTCGTCAATCACGGGGAATTTAAAGGCAGTAAGTGCGTCACCAGGCTTCTCATACAGTCCATGCAAAAAATAGCCTTTAAACATCCCTTTTATTGTAGCCAGTTGCAAAGAAAAATCACCCCCTGACTCTCGTTGCATATGCTGTTGAAAAGACAACTTTGGCACGGACGGGTGGTGGTGTGTGTGTGTGTGTGTGTGTGTGTGTGTGTGTGTGTGTGTGTGTGGCCCGGGGGTGCATGCGATGCGATGCGTGTGCGCGCACTTCTCTCATACAGACAGTGGCTGGCTGCTCCTCCTACCTGCAGGGTTGCCTCTTATTCCAAATAAATTACTAGGCGCCATCTGAAAAGTCCTTAATGCTGTAAACAGCTTCCAACAACAACTCTAAAAGACGTTGTGATGTGATCATGATATCAGCCATCGACACCGCTGGTTTAATTGTGTGCCTACTACAGACGTCTTCTCATCTATCCAGCTATTAAAGCTCGTTAAGACTCGTCTGAAAGTTTAACAAAGTCCACTGAGCAACAGAGTAGTGTCACATTTTTAGTCAGAGGTTAAAACAAGCCAAAACAGTGACATAAGGTGAGCTGAGAGAGATGAAGCAGGGACCCCCTTCTATATTGTATGAAATGTTTACTTGGTCTGCTCTTTTTTCCCCTCTACACCTATATACCTCTCTGCCAAAAATAGCAGATCTACAAGCTTGTGAGCTTGTAGATCTGCTACTTTTGGCTTTAGTCCTCCTCAGAAATGGGATGCTAGTGGTTAATGTAAAAAATATCATATCACACAAAGATTTGGCGGCCCCCCCTGTAGTAACTCTGGGGACCCCCTAGGGGTCCCGGACCCCCTGTTGAAGACCCCTGGACTTCAACAGGGGAATTTCTTTCACCTTGAAAACAATTAAATGCAGACATGTCCTGCTATGTGTCTGAATGGGAAAACCTTATTTCTTTATCTTAGCTTTTAGTTCAAATAAGAAAATAATTTTGCATTAAGATAAGATTTTGTTAGTTAAAAAAGATTACCATTTTAATAAATAATAATTTCAATAACTGATCTCAATATGGACCCATAATAAGTTTTGCCAAAATCATGCAGCTCTATAACAGTGACAGCCATAACAGCAATGGTACAAATAAAAATGATGATATGGCATAAGTGCTCTTTTCCTGGTTTATTATTGGTACTCTGTATTGGCAAATACACAAAATTAAGTACTTGTACTTAGCCTGAAAAAAATCTAGTTAGAAAATAGAATATCGGTATCGGTAAAACCGGTATCGGCAGGTCAGACTTTTAAAAAAACGGTAATCGGTATCGGCCAAGGATTTTGCAATCGGTGCATCTCTACTTTCTATTGATGTCCTGGATTTTTTCTGAAATGTATCTCCCCGTGGCCTTCTTCCTCTTTGTGAGATCTTCCCCATTAATGTTCTGCCCCTCCAGCCACCAATGGAAACAGTCTGAAAGAAAACAAACAAGAACCCCCCACCAATAAAATAAATATAATTAGCTTAGACATGCATGGGGTGAGTTGTAGGAATTGTGATGTTTTGAGAATAACTTAAAGTAACTTAAACTTCACCTTTTTTCAACCTCATCTTCATATAACTGGTCCTCGCTAATGTTCATTATACAATGGCACCATTTCTGTCTACTCGTTCTGCCACTCATTGGTGGAATGTGGACAGTTCAGAAACCTGCCTACCAGTGACATCACAAATGGAAATTCCAAGCTAATAGATTCAGGAAACACTACCCTTCCTCTTTGCCTGGCCTACTTGTTGTTAACTAGTTGTACGAACTCGTTTTATTGTTGTATTGTTTTATTGGATCTTGTTTTAGCTCGTGCTCGTTTGATTTTGCTATTTTGTCTCATCTGTTTGAAGAAAGTAGGTAGCTGATATCAGAGGCGTTCCCAGGAATTACATTTAAGGCAGGCGAGATTTTTTTTTGCCGAATTTAGTTTTGAGCAGCACATAGGCAAGCAGTAGGCTAGTAGCCTATATTATAAATTATATTGTGCTAGCCAACACTTGCTAGCCGACATGCTAGCCAACACTTGTTATCAATAGTCTACAGTAACAGTAGTAGGCTAAAAAGCCTACATAAATAGTATTTCTGTGTGTCAACACTCACCTAAAATGTCTGCTTCTTCTTCTTTCTTTTATCTTCTCTGAAAACGGTTTATATAAGTATTTTAATGAAACCAAAGTAACGCAATTGGTCTAACTTTATTTAGAAGTGAGAGCGCAGCTCGAGTCGCTCAAGCGTTTCATTCTCCCCGCTCTCAGTCACTGTTGCCAGATTCTGTGAGATAAATAAGCAGCCAGGTCTATGAAAATAAGCCTTAAACCTACATTGGCTATTTGAAAATAGCCGATCTACAAGCTCACAGTGCGTCGCATTTGCGACACGTTGTGAGCTTGTAGGTCTGCTATTTTCAAAAAGAAACGGTGAAATGTATTTTTAATATTATTTGAAACAGATGGGGGTCTGCGGAAAAATGCATTCATTTGGGCATCCTTGACATGCAAATGTTTGAGAACGGGTTTAAACAATAAATAAAAAATGGAAGCAAGCCCAAATAACTACACTTTAGAAACAAGGCCCCAAAAAGCAACCCACAACTACCAATATTTACAAGCAACTTTACAGAGAAACAAGCCCAAAGTCGATTATAATAAGCAGATATGGCAACACTATTCACGACCCAGAATGCATTACTTGTAAAAAAAAAGAAAAAAGATCTACAAGCTCACAATGCGTAGAATTGCTACCAGATGTAGATCTGTTCATTTTGGTAACCCTGTGGCCGATAGTTGTGAGTTTCGTTTCTTAGCCGTTGGCATAGCCCTCTACCATATTGCCGAGTTTCGTAAAAAGCGACCACGCGGTTGGGCCAGAACTGAAATATCTCTCTCTCTCTCTCTCTCTCTCTCTCTCTCTCTCTCTCCTCTCTCTCTCTCTCTCTCTCTCTCTCTCTCTCTCTCTCTCTCTCTCTCTCTCTCTCTCTCTCTCTCTCTCTCTCTCTCTCTCTCTCTCTCTCTCTCTCTCTACACAGTGGTGTATCTCATCATCAGTTGTGGACCTGCTCAACCAGATGGTGAGACAATTTCAAGCATTCGCTCTCCATAGCGTCCAATTTCTGTGAAACATTGGACACACATTCCCTCTACAGCTACGCCAAGGAATAAATGCCACCCTAGATTTAAACCGGCCTCATGGTGGCCTTCTAACAGGCCAATACACGTTTTGGCCCATAACTCTTGAACCGTAGGTCATACAATACAGATTTTGTCCAAACCTCACCCAAATTGGTACGCCATATCTCTAGTCATGTGATCAAGACGTATCTGACACATTTCTCATATTCAATTCTGATTTTTTTTTACATACACACAGTATACTGTAACTATACCCACCTCTGAATATCAATGTTGTTATTTATAGTATCAGATAGCACCATAGATCTGATGAACAGAAGTTTACAGGTAGAATGTACTGTATCTCTCCCTCATTCCTGTGCCCCCCCCCCCCCTCCCTCTTTTCCAGTGTTTCTCAGAGTCAGTCCTAAGAAATCTCAGTTCTTTCAACGTGAGTCCATCTCACTGAGCTGTGAGGAACAAGAGAAGACGGGCTGGTCTGTGAGAAGACAGAGCAGTATGAGGAATGGAACCTGTGGCAGTGAATGGGGAGAAACTAAAGGTATGTATGTATGTACGTACGTACATACAGACAGACAGACAGACAGACAGACAGACTGAACTTTTAACTGATATCACTTTTTCTTTTCATTGTGATTCTGTATAGGGAGCATCCTGTACTTTAACAATCCCGCTTCTTCATGACACTGGAGTTTACTGGTGTCCAGTCCACATCAGGAGGACAAAGCCAGTCCATCAACATCACCATCTCTGGTACAATCAACATAATTAGATCAATGTTATCTATACATTGTAGAAGGTAGACACGCAACATTCACATTCTATCATTCTTAACACAGATTTAGGTTCATTTTCATTCATTATTGTGTTAACCGACGTCAGTTCTCTTGATAAACAATAACGTTTTAAGTTTGAAACATGGATTATCTCTCCCAGGTTATCTAACCTCAGACTGATATGACAGGCAATCATTATTTACTTACTTATTCACAAAGTCAAAGATAATAGAGTTTGATCAACACTAACAACTTCCTCCCATTATATATTATCATGTGACAAAGAGTGAAAATAGCTGATCAATCACTTGTAGATCAGCTATTTCTGTATTGAAAACATTTAAATGTTTTGAATTGCTATGGAGAGCGAATGCATACAAATTTTCTGCCACCATCCCATTTCCTCCTTGATAAAGATCCTTTTTAGATTATATTTTTAAGTGTACATTTATGTATTAAAAACCTGCATTTCTGTGGAAACATCCAACAATGTATTAAAAATGAATATCTACATATGAACAATGTAGATGTTCATAACTCAACGTGTTGGTTCTATAGATGTTCATAACTCAACGTGTTGGTTCTATAGATGTTCATAACTCAACATGTTGGTTCTATAATGTTCATAACTCAACATGTTGGTTCTATAGATGTTCATAACTCAACATGTTGGTTCTATAGATGTTCATAACTCAACATGTTGGTTCTATAGATGTTCATAACTCAACATGTTGGTTCTATAGATGTTCATAACTCAACCTGATGTTGGTTCTAGATGTGATCCTAGAGAGTCCTGTACTTCCTGTACCAGAGGGAGGAAACGCCACATTCCGCTGCCTGTACAAAGACAAGACAACTGGTAAACCATCCTCTGACCTCCCAGCTGGTTTCTATCTAAACGGATCCCTCATCAGAGCAGAGTCTACAGGACAGATGACCATCCACCATGTTAACAAGTCTGATGAAGGATTCTACAAGTGTAACATCAACAACAACACTGACCTTGGAGAGTCCCCAGAGAGCTGGATGGAAGTGACAAGTGAGTCTTTGTCTTGAATCTTTGATAATGTCACAATTATCACCAGGAGAAGATAAACCAGTGTTTGGAAACTTAAAGCCATTGTTCTCTTTACAGATTCATCTTCCTCCTCCAGCCCCCCTGAACCCCCCCCTCATCACTCGTAACCAACTGATCATTAAGATACTGGTGGCCACGCCTTATGTGATTTCAACCTTCCTCTACTTCTCTATACTGAGAGACAGAGCTAGAGCTAGAGGTGAGTTATATAAACACACCTTATATAAACACTTTAACATGTGTCCATCATATGATACTCATATAGAGACATATTAACATGTGTCCATCATATGATACTCATATAGACATATTAACATGTGTCCATCATACTGATACTCATATAGAGACATATTAACATGTGTCCATCATAATGATACTCATATAGAGACATATTAACATGTGTCCATCATATGATACTCATATAGAGACATATTAACATGTGTCCATCATATGATACTCATATAGACATATTAACATGTGTCCATCATACTGATACTCATATAGAGACATATTAACATGTGTCCATCATAATGATACTCATATAGAGACATATTAACATGTGTCCATCATATGATACTCATATAGAGACATATTAACATGTGTCCATCATATGATACTCATATAGAGACATATTAACATGTGTCCATCATATGATACTCATATAGAGACATATTAACATGTGTCCATCATATGATACTCATATAGCGACATATTAACATGTGTCCATCATATGATACTCATATAGAGACATATTAACATGTGTCCATCATATGATACTCATATAGAGACATATTAACATGTGTCCATCATATGATACTCATATAGAGACATATTAACATGTGTCCATCATATGATACTCATATAGAGACATATTAACATGTGTCCATCATACTGATACTCATATAGAGACATATTAACATGTGTCCATCATACTGATACTCATATAGAGACATATTAACATGTGTCCATCATATGATACTCATATAGAGACATATTAACATGTGTCCATCATACTGATACTCATATAGAGACATATTAACATGTGTCCATCATACTGATACTCATATAGAGACATATTAACATGTGTCCGTCATACTGATACTCATATAGAGACATATTAACATGTGTCCATCATACTGATACTCATATAGAGACATATTAACATCATAATGATACTTATGTACAGAAACACACAGAGGTGAGACTGAGACAAACATGTTATAAAACACACCTTAGCGTGTGGCCTTCTTAACAGGCCTTTTATGGCCACAGGACCAGAGGACAGGCTGAGGCAGAGCAGGTCAAGTGTCAAAGGAATTATTCACCCAATAAACTAGGAACCCAAGGAGCATGAGGAAGATACACTGAGGACTGTAGGAATGGACTAGGAAATAATAACCCCATAATAATAATATAAGTCTAACAGAACACTGTAGCAACATCTACAGACAGTCAGAGAACACAAGGGACTGAGGGTTTATAACCAAAGAGTTCAATGGATAATGAACACAGGATAGAACAATACAGTCACAGGACAGGTGAGACAGGACAGGTAACGTAAGAGCAACTAAGGAGAACAGGAAACACTACGACATCACTACAAAATAAAGGTAAACAATTATAACGTAAAAACCTAATTCAAACTAAGAAACAAGACACATTTCTTCACAATTAAAGGAACACAACTGTAACATAAAACGTTAACTATGACTAATATAAGAAACATGAACACAACAAGAAAACACAGCAGGGAGACACAACATGACACAGATTGTGACACACTGTCCCTCTGAGGATCTCTAACTGTTATAATCTTGTTTATAATCTTTTGTTTATAATCTACATACTTGGTGAATAAATTGACTTTAACTCTGAAAATAATGCATACAAATAATAAAGTGTTCCATATGAACTTTACTGTCTGTCTGTCTGTCTGTGTCTCTCTCTCTCAGAGGCAGCAGCCAATGCGAGGAGGAGAAGAGCCAATGATGTCATCATGCAGGTAGCTGAGTAGCCAATCAGAAGTATTGAAGGTGATGGCTCAGCAAAGCACTGCCTGTCAGTCACGTGGATCGATCTCGATCTCGATCTCTCTCTCTCTCTCTCTCTCTCTCTCTCTCTCTCTCTCTCTCTCTCTCTCTCTCTCTCCTCTCTCTCTCTCTCTCTCTCTCTCTCTCTCTCTCTCTCTCTCTCTCTCTCTCTCTCTCTCTCTCTCTGCTTACATTAGCAGCAGTGTGTTAAGTCAGTGATACTGTACAGTATGTGGTTTGTCTTTTTTTTTTGGTCTCATTCCTAAGCCAATAGTTTGATGACAGGCAGCGGTTCCAGTAGGAGAGACAAAGAGTCTCCTTTGTGTCTCCTACCGGAACCGCTGCCTATACCGGTCCGCAGGTCATCAAATAATTGTTTTAGGAATGAGACAAAAACTAAAAAATATCCATTAATTCAAGTCTCCATGGGGTGAGTGATACATAGAAAAAAAGGAATTTCATTAGGTGAACTATCCCTTTAAGTGTAAAGTCAGGGATTCATGTAAATAGTGTAAATAATTTGGGCCTGATTCACTAAGCTGTTTACGCCCATATTTTGAACATACCGGCATTTACAAAATATCTTACCTTAGATGTCTGATTCATCAATCTATTATTGTCTGTGATTTTTTACGGGAGGGCCGCTCTTTCTCACGTCTGCTCAGAGGCATGACTTATGGGACCAAAGCTTATGTACAGTATATGTCATTAGAATGTATTATTATTCATACAAAATCAATTACAATCTTGCCAAACCTCAAATAAAATATTTATGTGCCCAACATTTGTCACGTATTAAAAAGAAAGAAAACACGTCAAACGGTCTTTGTTTGCATATTATAGACATGATGCAAAATCTCAAATTCAACCGATTTTTTTTTCTTTTCAGTTGACGCATTTAGAGCTGAATTAATTTAGAGCTGAATTATTAGGCGTGTTTGCAAATGTTATTAGGAACCTTAACCCTCCACCCTGAACCTCTTCCAAATAAAATGTAATGTCATGTAAATATCATATATTATGTATATACTATACATCCTTGACGATAACATGTCTACAGGTCAGGTGTTTTCTTGATTTTATTTTTCTTTTTGATTAGGTAAGTTTAGGTTGTTCATATTTGGTTTATTTTTGTTCATTGTTTTGTCTGTTAGCCCACCCTGAAGCGTGCGTGCGTGCGTGCATGCGTGCGTGTAAAGCTGTACAGGCAATCTTAAAAGTTTAAATTTTCCGTCTATTTTCAATTCTTTAATTTTTATGTCTGTACATCTGGAAATATTAATCATTATTAATCATTATAAACTATTGTAATTGTTCTATTCCTTTTATGATGTAAAGTGCATTCTAATAAAGATTTGAAAGCGTCCTGCTTCTGTCTATGAAAGACATAATTAATTGAACGTACAAGGAGAATCATAATTATCTATCACATCAATTGAGTTCATAATGAGGGTCTACTTTATAACTAGTAACAGAGTCTAGACTACAAGAAAGTATAATGAAATTGTTTTGGACTCTCAGCTAAGGTTTGATGAGCATTAAAAAAATAGGTTTGGTAAAACTGTTAGGGTCAATGTTCAAACCTTTAGGTAAATCAGACACTGCTTAACATTTAGTACAGCTCTAACAATGTATTCTCATCTTTAATATTACATAACCTCCTAGTATCACCAGCCCCTTTAAACCACTAACATCACTTTACAAATAAGGTATCACTAAGATTTTGTCATTGTAATATCCTTAGTTTGGACTTAATTAATTATTCCAAGGGACTGAACAGTATCTTCAGCATGTGTTTGCCACACTCTGCTTCTGCTACTAGCAGTGTTTAATAAAACTATAAGTGAAATGATATGTATATTTTTAAAGATCACATCCCTGGACTAAACAGAGTCAGTGGATTCATGTGTAGATGGATGGATGCAGAGTTAAACATTCACATTATCAACAAAACACAGCGTTGTTTAAAACAGTTTGGCCCCCTCGTACAGTACAGTACAGTACTGTACAGTACAGTACTGTACTGTACTGTACAGGGGGCCTCATGGACAGATGATGATAATTCACCATGGGCTCTTTAAGAGAGGGGGGGGGGGGGGGGGGGGTTTGATTAGAGACAATAAGGAACAGGTGTGTGTGTTGTGTTGTCAGTATGAGTGCAGTGTGTGAAATAAATGGGACACGTTGCTCTGTGTGCCCAAAGAGAGAAGTTGCAATACGTTCATTCTTGCAATTCCTACAGTATAAATAAAGGCTAGATATATATACATCAATAAATTAATAAATACAAATAAATCAGTTCCAACCATTCTGTCAACACAAGCTCAGTGCTAAGTGGTAAACACAAGTCTAAGCTTTAGTCTTATTTTACAGGACATTTATACTTCTCCTTCATCAAATAACATAGATTTTTAAAAGTTTGGGGTTTTCTGACTGTCCTACAGCTGTCTTGATCACGCCGGTCGCGCTCCCAGTGATGTCATCGCCCGTCGACCCTGTAGTCTTTCTTGCAGAACACAATCACACCACACTGACCACTTCAGATCCATTACATTCAATCACCACAAGTGATAAGATTGAGATCATTAAGAATTATGCTTCTCTGAAAACATCTGACCCTCATCTGTCCTAAAAAGTGAAAAAACACATGAAAAGTTTAAAACAATAGCATGTGTGTTCATGACAATCTATAGTCCCACCACCACACCACAACCCCCCCCCCCATCCTGTCTCTTATAGCTGTAGTTTCCATATTACTCAGAGTCAGAAGTGTGATAAAAAACATCCTCTCATCATGCAGACACAAGCCACAGGACTCTGTCAGGCTTTTAGTACGAGGGTCTGACTGTCACGTGATCCATGAAGCAGATACACAGAAAAACCACAACAACACACCACCTCTACACATAGACACACACATCACACATGTACACACACACACGCATACACAGTTCCAAGAAGTCAGTGATATGGGCTTGGGTGAATGTGTGTGTGTGATGTGTGTGTGTGTGTGTGTGTGTGTGTGTGTGTGTGTGTGTGTGTGTGTGTGTGTGTGTGTGTGTGTGTGTGTGTGTGTGTGTGTGTGTGTGTGTGTGTGTGTGTGTGTGTGTGTCCTCAACTGCCCTGTAGGCCTATCAGACATCATAATGTGTCCTGTTGACTTCTTTGATGTTTTGATCTTCCTTCATTGTGTTTTATAACTATTTAGTATCATTTATTACTATTACTTTACTATAGACAATTCATTGTTTTGTTCATTTGCATTTACAGTAATGTACTTAACCTCATCCAGTTAGAAAAAAATTGAAGGCTATCAGAAATAATGAGTTCAGAAGCTAAATGATATGATATGACACACATGTAGATACACTGGAAAACATCAAATACAATATTTATTTGCCCAACATATGTCATCACATATAAAAGAATATCTATGTCTTTTAAAGGATCTATTTATTGGATGCATATTATAGACATGATGCAAATACAAACTGATTTGTATTTATTTTTTCAGTAAGATGAATTAGTAGGAACCTCAACGTCTGACGTTTCTGCAAATGTGGCCTCAAAATTTTCATATTTATACTATCAAGCCTTATGTCTCAGGAGGCAACAGATGAACCTCCTTATTTACATCAATACATGAAACTGTGGCCAAACTGGCAACCACACTGAGACCTAATTCAGCTCTATGTGTGTAACTGAAAATAAATACAAATCAGTTTGTATTTGCATCATGTCTACAATATGCATCCAAGTGATAGATCGTTTAACAGACATCTTTTTTTATTTTATTTTATATGTGATGACACATGTTGGGCACATACATATTTTATTTGAGGTTTGCCACTATTGTAATTTATTTTTCATGAAGAATAAGGCATTCTAATAACAGATACGTATGGTTTGAAGCATATACTGTAAGTCTGCCCACAGCCAACAAAAAGAGGAAAAAATAAGTAAAGAGAATCAGGCCCATTGTACATACTATAACTATAGCCTACTGTTACTGTATGCTTTTATAAAGATTCAGGGCTCACTCATCAGCCTGGTTTACATAAAGGAGAACAGTGTGTTCAGCTTAATGCTTTAAAAAACAATAATAAAAGTTAAGTGTATTTAACTGGTAGTCAGTGCAGAGAGGTCAGAGGTCAGAGTAGAGGAAACATGCTTCCTGTTCATAGCATCAGTCAGTCTATCAGCTGCTTTATGAACTAACTGCTCTGTGTGTGTGTGTGTGTGTGTGTGTGTGTGTGTGTGTGTGTGTGTGTGTGTGTGTGTGTGTGTGTGTGTGTGTGTGTGTGTGTGTGTGTGTGTGTGTGTGTGTGTGTGTGTCAACGTTAGACTCTAGTCTAAACCTGTCTGAAGCAGCAGAACATACAGTTAGATGACAGCATCAATGTGTTGATATTAATGTCATTTCTAATACAAACATAATTGTAGGCTCACAATTAATGTCACAATAAACTATAAATGTAGTTTTTGAAACACAGTGGCTCTTCTAACTGTGTCAGAGTAAACATGTCGTCCCTTCATAACTGGTACTGTTGACAAGAACACACATACCCCCCCCTATAAGTGCAACATGTAAAGGCTATTTCTATATAAGGAAACTAAATGTTAACCACAGATGTTCATGTGTTTCTGAGAACAAGGTCTCTCTGCCAGTAAGTTGCCTGCTCTCTAGGTAGGTGTTGCATTGTGGGTTTAATGTGTTAAAAAAAACACACAGTTTGTGTCTCTGCTGCAGACCTCACCATGTTAACTGTTTGATGTCTGGATGTACATACAGGACATAATGAAAGACCTGATATTATATTATATTATATTATATGAACATAATATACTTTATATAAACTTTATCCAGGCATTAGTGGAGTCTGATGAATCTGTGATCAGACTCATCTGAAAGACACAGCATTTCACTGAGTGAGAGAGAGCGAGAGAGAGAGCGAGAGAGAGAGAGCGAGAGAGAGAGAGCGAGAGAGAGAGAGAGAGAGAGAGAGAGAGAGAGAGAGAGAGAGAGAGAGAGAGAGAGCGAGAGAGAGAGAGAGTCTCATTGTATATAACATCAAATAACACATGGCTGTATGTTCTGCTCATTTAAAAGTGTTCTAGTGTTACACCTCATCCTGACTGACAACCAGCCAGAGGCCATTATGAAGTTCTACTGTTCTAAAGCAAACAAGACAAAGTTATACATGTGTTCTGTCTGTCTGTCTGTCTGGGCAGGCAGTCCTCTGCTCCATTAAACATTGTACAGTGGGCCACGCGCGCGCACGCACGCACGCACGCACACACACACACGCACACGCACACGCACACGCACACGCACACACACGTGTGTATAGTTTCAATATACAGATTATTTTGATATTATACTGTTTGTTAGACTGATAACAGGTTATTTATTGGTTTACCTATGATCCTATAGATGACTATTTCTATACATGTGATGCATTACCTCGTGTTTACCTGCTTACTGTAAATTCTGCATTAAGAGTGTCTGATAAATGACTACGTTATAAATAATGTATTTTCCGTGCATCTACTTTCTCACAGACCCCCCCCCCCCCCCCTCGTCTGTGTCTGAACAAACAGTAGTTCTGTGTAAGTGTTTGTTTCTATAGTGATGACAACAAAGTGTTAACCACAGCACTTCTATGAGAACAACTGCCAACCTGTGGTGGAAAAATTACTCAAATGTTTTACTTAAGTAAAAGTATCAATACTGCAATGAAGAAATACTCTGATACAAGTAAAAGTCCGGAATTCAAAATTTACTTGAGTGAAAGTACAAAAGTATTGGAATCAAAATGCACTTAAATTACCAAAAGAAAAAGTACTAAAATGTTTGAAAATAGCAGATCTACAAGCTCTGATGCGACGCGTTGTGAGCTTGTAGATCTGCTATTTTCAAATAGCCAGGTATAAAATAGGTTAAGTGGTTAATGTATGTTTTATAATGTAATAATTTATATCTGCAAAGTAACTAAAGTTGTCAAATAATTGTAGTGGAGTAAAAGTACAATATTTGCCTCTGAGATGTAGTGGAGTAGAAGTAAAAGTATTGAAAATTGGAAATACTCCAGTACAGTAAAACTACCTCAAAATTATACTTAAGTACAGTACTTGAGTAAATGTATTTAGTTACTTTACGCCACTGATACTACTCGTATTCATTCTAAACTGAGCTGTGTGATCCGGTTTAGAAAAAAAACAAAAAAAACAATGGTGTTCAGGTTGGTGTCACATTGTTTTTGTTCCTCATATAATGAGAATCAATGAGTTTAGTCTCACATTCCCTTTCTGTTAAAACATGTAAACTATGTTTTCTGAATGTTTTAGGGTTGAATGTGGATGCACTCATGCATGCTGTAGAAAAGGTCAAAATGTGCTTACATTTGTAAGTTGTCATCATAAGCCTGTATATAATATGTAATCATTGTGGAGTCATATTATTATTATCATTAGTGTGGTTGCCCTAACAGGGCAACCAGACTTTAGTAATCTACCTACTTTATTTCTTTCTTTCTTTATTATAGATAAACTTTATTTTGGAATGGATCTCCTCCCACAGTTTTTTCCCCCCAATTTTGTGCTATATGTCAAAATGACATATAGCACAGGCTTCACCGGGCTTCACCGGGAATCGTGCGCTTGTACTTTGCTAAGACATTGGTTACATAGTTTAATTGATATTGATTTATTAGTGCATTAAATTTCCCCATCCACTTTAATGGAAAAATGGAAAAAACGCCCATTCAAGTATTTTTTTCTCAGAAACTGTAAGGGCTAGAGTTACAAGACTTGCAGGGGAGGTTCATAATTTGGTGCGAAATTATGATACAACATTTTACACCAGTCGGCCTCATGGTGGCGCTATAACAGCCCCCTTTACGTTTTGGCCTATAACTCTTGAACCGTAGGTCGTAAAATCTAAATGGATTCCTCCCTGGATTCCTTGGGTCACGAGGCGTCTCCCCATATAGGCCACGCCCATTTGCGTCAGGATAGATTTTCCGCCATTTAGAATTTTCTTCAAAACACACTTTTTGCACCTTTTTCTACAGATTTTTTCCAAATCTCACAAAAATCGGTACACGTGATCTATGGACCCATGCGATAAACCTATCCAAACGGCATTTTGATAGTCCTTACCGTTCGTCCGTAATTGGCTTCCAAAGTTAGTGGGAGGGGCCCGTTTTACCAAAAATGCCAAAAATCACGAACAAAACGTCCAATCAATCCCAAATTTGAATCACATGTCGAGGGTGGTTTACTCAACAAATCCCGAAAAGCATTTCCACTTTGATCCATAGGGATCAAATGCGCAAAACGTAACCGTTCGATGCAAAAACATGATTTTTTGGGGGGAAAGATCATTTCATATATATGATTAAATGATCATATATATATATATATATATGTATATATATATATATATATATATATATATATATATATATATATATATATACATATTTTACATTTCACAATGTGTCGCGATGCGACAAATTGTGAGCTTGTAGATCTGCTATTTTCAAAAGATTTTTCATACATTTGAAAAACGTGAAATGGGACATTCTGCATAATCAGTACTTTTACTTTTGTACTTTAAGTACATTCATACTTAAGTAAATTTCGGACTTTCACTTGTAGAGTATTTCTACATTGCACCACTGGTTGAACTCTATTCATACACAACTTCATCACATTTATACTTCATCATCACAACAGTGTTGCACACTGAGAATAGCAGAACTAATCTCACAACCCTATGCCACACATTGTGAGCTTGGAGGTCGGATATTCTATGTGTGCGATGTCAGAGCATAAATTATGCTTACAGCCTGGTGTGTAAATATTAGAGTTCAGAAGTGTTTCCCTGACAGGCTGAGGCGTAGCAGAGTTTCCTCTTTGGGTTTCCTTGGCATGGTGCCAGTTTCCTTGGCATGGTGCTGTTTAAGTGTTTCACTGCCTCTTTCTCTGCTCTCTAACATCCTGTGTGAGATGAACACAGACTGGAACAGAGGTACAAAGTATCGTGAGACTTGGGACGGGATTACAGTATGTGAATGTACGAGATCCAAGATGGCCGAATAATTATAGTGCTGAGACAAGACGGCTGGTGTGTGTGTGTGTGTGTGTGTGTGTGTGTGTGTGTGTGTGTGTGGTCTTTATTCTTCTTTTCTTCATTCTTCTATCTTTATATTCTATGACCTACAGTTTATTTAGTCTTTATTTATAATCTATGACCTACAGTTTATTTAGTCTTTATTTATATTCTATGACCTACAGTTTATTTAGTCTTTATTTATATTCTATGACCTACAGTTTATTTAGTCTTTATTTATATTCTATGACCTGCAGTTTTTACATGTTTTATTTCCATGCAAAATATAAATAAAACATTAAAATACTTGTCAGCTCTTCTAATACTAATAATTATAATAATATGACTAATACTATCCTGTTAGGACTTGTTTCACACATTTTACTATTTAAATAATGTAAATACATATAGCACCAGTCTTGAGAAGCGGGACAAAACCTTTAGCTTTTTTATATATTCTTCAATTATGCCGGGAAAGTATATTTTAAAAGATCAAAGTGACTATTAAACCATGTAATGGACCAACCTCCTAACTCCATAACATGATATATCTGACTGAGTTGACAAAATGTAATGTTTTTTTCATTCCACAGACGTAGTGAGTTGACAATTTATGTTTCAAAGTTCTTTAGGTTCTATTAATGCTAATAGAATTACACTTTTTTTTCTTCATTAATTTAGTTTGGATTTAGGACAGACAGAGTTGACATGTTATGGTTGGGACACCAGATGTTATCAATACTCATGGTTAGTTTTTAATGATTTTAACAAATACATTGTTGTGAATCCTTGTCTTAGACAAGAGTGTTTTCTGGCAGAGTGCAAGCAGACCACACTATTGTATGAATGTTATGTAATTCATATATATAAATAATTTAAGAATATTTTCAAACTTTTTTTTAAAATTAGTGTTAATAAATCATATGAAATGTTTTGGTAGAACATGATCTAAATAATGGTGATAGTTGTTGTCAGGCAGAAACCGCTTATATCTCCATATCTTAACTTTTTGTCCTACTTGATCAGCGTCACACAAAAGCATCAAAAGTAGCAGATCTACAAGCGACGTGTTTTGAGCTTTTTTGCATAACGACACATTGTGAGCTTGTAGATCTAGTTTTGAAAACATCTTGAAAATGTGTGTGGGGGGGGGGGGTTTGAATTACAAACATATATATATACACAAATCTTCTTAATAATAATAAAGTGTATTTGTAAAGCAGCTTTCATGACATGAAATGCAGCTCAAAGTGCTTTACAGAGCAAGAATACAATTACAGAAACAAGTACAACTACTTTAACAATAAATCAAGGGGTCCCTGGCACAAAATATGTATGTTCAGATGGGGGTCCAGCCAAATACATGTGATAGTAATTTATATAAATACATATTAATTTGATGTCCTTGACATGACAATGTTTGAGAACCACTGGCCTAAAGTGCCACCTAGTGGGCTCATCCAGTAAGACTCTCTGGACCACTTAGTATATTAAACTATCCTCAAGGACAAGGACCACCTGACCAGGCCCACCCATCCACCTACCTACCTACAACAGGGCGGTAAGAAGGAATGTAGCCAACTACACCACCTAGGAAACTGCACCCTAGGAAATGGTTCTAATGTAAATGTGGAAGTGCACCTGATTACACGGAATGACTCTGATTACACAGAATTACTCTGATTACACAGAATAACTCCCATGAGGTTGGTTGTACATGTAAAGATCTGAGGCAGAGGCGTGGCATAAAGTACACATTTACATTTTATTTATAGGCAACAGTAAAAGTTAGTATGAACTCACATGTTAAACAGTTATTATGAGCTCTGACGGGGTGACGGGGTGACAGCACATACTGACAATGAGCTGTAAATAACATCATATACTACATTAAATCATAATAGAACAGAACATGATACTAACCAATCATACCAGACCTGGGTTGGGGGTTTACCAGGACACTAGCCTCGATCTCCAGGCTTTTATTGTTTAGTTTTGCTAAAAAATAAAAGCCTGGCCCAGCGAGTCGGTGTACTCGGTATGAGGAAGTGTTTAATTTCCCAACCAACCAGAGTGCAGTGGGCACACACACACACACACACACAGGCCGCCATCACCACCAGGCAGCACCGCAGCCAGCCTGGGCCCACATCAAGTCCTAAACCAGAAACAAAACAGATTAACAATTAGATTAAAATTCAAAATTCAAAACATAATCATTACATTCCATTACATTACAGTCATTTAGCAGACGCTTTTATCCAAAGCGACTTACAATAAGTGCATTCAACATAGGTAGGGAAGGAAACTACTAATTACCAGAAGTCTGAAGTGCATTTTCTGCAAAAACAAGCAACCAAGAGTATACCTAGCGCTATGGTAAAAGTGCAATATATCAGCTACCTATTTCCTTAAACAGATGAGACAAATAGGAAAATCAAATGAGCAAGAGCTAAAACAAATAATTGTATCGACTAAACAAGATCCAATAAAACAATACAACAATAAAACAAGCGTTCGTACAACTAGTTAACAACAAGTAGGCCAGGCAAAGAGGAAGGGTAGTGTTTCCTGAAGAGGTGAGTTTTCAGCCTGTGGCGAAAGATGGGCAGTGACTCTGCTGTCCTGACATCAGTGGGAAGTCCATTCCACCACTGTGGGGCCAGAACAGAAAGAAGTCGTGACCGTGTGGATCGGCCAGAAGGACCCTTGAGTGATGAGGCAGTCAGTCGCCCCGAGGTGGCAGACCGAAGTGGTCGGGCAGGGGTGTAGGCATCGACCATAGCCCGGAGGTAAGTCAAAGTGAGACAACACAACACAATTATAATTTCAGACCAATATGACCATGCAGGCCACAGATGCAAAGCATTAAGACCAAGTAGTGTCTGTAGTAAAGGCCACAATGAGGGTTCTGGTTGATCTAGCTCATGTTTCAGCCCAAACAAAGCAGCAGCATCGTCAGTCACTGGTACACACTGCACTGTGGTAGGAGGTAGGTCACTACAACAACAAAACCATGCAGTTTACTGATTTACCTGATGCTACGGTGATCATTTATCATGCTATGAATTTGGGGGAGGATTGAAACCCTTATACTGCCAACGGGCGCCAATGGACGGTACTACCACCAACGTGCACGTGGGCCTGACGGTGAATGTCGACTGCACGGAAGGAAAAACTGGAGCCCAGGTGACGGAGGGGGAGACAAAAACGACAACGTAAGGAGCGCCGGCGCTCGTTGCGTATCCTTACGTCCGACTATAAATGATACTTTAGGCGGGCGGTAGCTGTTCAGTCGAGACTTAACAATCTCTCCCACCGTCAGGAGCAACCCCTGGCGCCTCGCATTTACACCAATCAAGCGAGGCTTATCACCGGTAGACTGCTGCTCCCCGTGTTGTGCCGTCGCGGTGAAGCGACGCCGGAGTGTCCTCTCCAGTGAGCAAGCCTGGGTTTCAAGGTATGGGAGACCAGCTAAGTGGGGAGACCCACTTAGCTGGTCTCCCCTTTCCACTGTGCTGGTAGGATCCAAGGGAGAGGCAGAAGCCAATACAGCTTGGCACCAACGTCGTCGCAGGAGTTGCCAGAACGTTGCTTAAGATAGCAGCGGACCACCTATAGGTCCTTGGGGTTGACTCCAGAAGCCCATCCCATATGTAGGGTATTGCCACAAGGAAGTGGAGGTTTCATGTTGGAGTCTCCCTTCTCCTGGGCGGGTTGCCTTCCCAGGCCTCTGAGCCCCACCTGCCCAGAACTTCACCGTAACCCTGGTTTGGGGGGCTGTCAGGTACTGAGCCTTTGCCAAAGGCCACCCGGAGGTATAACAGTGGTTAGGGGTACCCTCATTCTGTCCCCTAGGTCCAGGCCCCCCCACCGTCGGATGCAGTTTAACGTCATACCCAAGACTCACACACATATATACACACATATATACATATGTACACATATATACACATATACATACATACATACATACATACACATATATACATATGTATATACTGTTATGATTATGACGGGTAACTATGAAGAGGCTGAGTGTAGGCTAGGGTTCTCTCCTGTGTGTGTGTGCATGCGTGGTGTGATTGGATGATTATTAGGAGGGGGCGTGCCAGCAGCAGACGCATCCGTTCCTGATTGGTGGCCAGAGGGAGGCTCAACTTTAAAAGGCTGTCAGCGGGCCGGCGACAGTGAACCCGTTCCTTCTCGACTTCCAACCCGTCCGTCCTTCCTCTGTGTTCTGTAGTAGCCATTTTGTGCATGTGAAGCCGAACAGATATGTAGCACTCGATCTCTGCAAACACTTGATCTAATCTATAGATCCAGATGCTTACAGCTCGATCCTAAATCGGCCTCGGCTGATTACTGTGGCTGTCACTTTGTGATCTGTTGTCTCAGCTAAGAAGGGGGGGGGGGAATCTATTATTATTTGTTTGAGCTTTGTTTTATGATAGGGAGGTTAGTATTTGTATTTTGCTTTCTTTCGTGTGTAGGTAAGAGGTTTGTTTTCTAGTTTTGTTTTGTTGTAACCCTTCCTCCGCCCCTGGCGAGTTTTGTAACCACTTGTGAGAAATAAAAAGAAAAGATCGAAAAGCAAACTGTTTGGACGGCGGTTCTTGGGAGTTGGGAAGGGCGGTCTTCCACATCATATGTTGCGTCTCGGTTCCCCTAGGCCGGGGCGTAACATATATGGGGGCTTGTCTATTTTCTTTTGTCGGGTAAGTGCGTTTTTTCTTTTTTGTACTTTCGTATTTTTGATTGGCAGTTGTGAAAGGGTTAGGATGGAGGAAGAAGTTGTAGATGAGTTTAAGAAGGGTCCCTCACGAGAAAAATTAGAAAGGTGTACAAAAGACAATCTGTTATTGTTGGTAAAATTCTTTGGTGTGGAGGTGCCTATTAATGCTAACAAAGATGAACTGAAACAGCTACTAAGTGAGAGGTTGGAGGAGGGGGGTGTATTTACTGTGGCTGGGGGAGCCAAAGAGACGGATAGGGAGATATACGAAGGCGCGGAGGCGCCGCGTAATGTCATACCGCCTGCCTCTGTTTCACCCAACATTGCCTCACCGGACCACCATACTGCACCCAGTGAAATGATACAGGTAAAACCTGAAATATCACGGGATGATCTCTTGTTAACGTTGCGCATCAGAGAGACAGAGAATCGCAACAGAGAGCTAGAGCTAGAGGTGATGAAGTTACGGTTGAGAGCGTTGGAAGTGGAACGGTTACCACCCGGTGCTTCCAGTGATACACACTCCCAGCCATCCACTTCTACTAGTAAACCCAAGTTCGAGATAAACAAGCACATTGCACTGGTACCACCGTTTAGAGAGAGCGAGGTGGACTCTTATTTTAATGCGTTTGAACGCATTGCAACTGCTTTAAATTGGCCAAAAGAGATGTGGGCATTATTACTACAATGCAAATTGGTGGGGAGGGCGCAGGAGGTATGTGCTAGTTTGTCAATAGAAGAGGGTTTGAAATATGACGTTGTGAAAGCAACTGTGTTACGGGCCTACGAATTGGTGCCAGAAGCCTATAGGCAAAAATTTAGGAGTAGGGAGAAAACTGCCAGTCAGACATACGTGGAGTTTGCGCGTGAGAAGGAGGTATTGTTTGACAAGTGGTGTCAGGCGAGCAAAGTGAAAAATAAGGAAGAATTACGGGAATTATTTTTGTTGGAGGAGTTCAAAAAACCGTACACCCGATAACATAGTTGTTTATTTGAATGAACAAAAAGTCAGCTCGGCATCGGACGCGGCTGTGTTGGCTGACGAGTTTGTCTTAACACACAAAGGGGTGTTTTTTTCATCTGCACCCCGCGGCAATAATTCTTTCAGACAGCCGTCGGAAAATAGAGCACGGCCACCAAACAACCCGTGGCGCGCTAACACTAATCCGTCTCCGGGGGAGACGCGTGAGTGTTATTACTGTCATGAGTTTGGTCACCTCATTGCCGCTTGTCCTAGAAGGAGAGAGACAAGACAGGATAACAGGGGGCCAGCCACGATTACCTTAATCCATACCCAACCTATACCTCTGCCTGAGGGTGGGCCGGTAGTGGATAAGGATTTTGAACCTTTTTTGTCCACTGGGTTTGTCTCTCTCTCTGGCAGGGAGGATGATGAAATTCCTATCAGTATTTTGCGCGACACGGGGGCGAAACAATCTGTCGTTTTGGGCAGTGTTTTGCCTTTTTCGGATGAGACATACAGTGGTTTTGACGCGTTGGTGTGGGGGATAGAAATGAGTGTTTTTCGTATCCCCATGCACCATATGTACCTAAATTGCGGTTTTTTTTCTGGTCCCGTTAAAGTGGGAGTGCGACCCGAATTACCCGTGCCTGGAGTAACGCTAATTTTAGGTAATGATTTGGCTGGCGAAAAAGTTTTTCCTCCCCTCGAGGTCGTTGGAACCCTTTTGCAGGTTCCGTGCACTCCTACCCCAGTGGTGTGTGATCCGTCAATGGTGTTCCCTGTGTGCGCAATTACGCGCGCGCAGTCTCGAAAAAATGGTGAGGCGGTGGATCTCACCAATACATTTATGGGTTTGGTAGATAATGATGTATCACCCACTCAGCACTCAGGCGCAATTGTCAATTTGTTGCCTAGTGATGCAGAGTTATGTTTGTCAGTGGATAAACCACAATTCATTCAAGCACAACAGTCTGATGATACCTTGAGTACATGTTTGTCTAGTGTTGGGGCATCAAAAGAAATCCCACACTCTGCAATATACTTGTTAGATGATGGTGTACTTGTTCGCAGATGGTCTAAAACTGATTTTGATTCTGTGTATCAGGTAGTTGTGCCTAAGCCATTTCGTATTCAGGTTCTGAGTTTAGCTCATGATCATGTTTTCTCTGGACATTTAGGAATAAGAAAAACCCATAATCAAATTCTCCGTAATTTTTTTTGGCCTGGGTTAAAAACCGACGTAGTTCAGTTTTGTCGGTCATGTCACACATGTCAGGTTGTAGGCAAACCCAATCAGGTTATTCCCCCGGCTCCACTACAGCCCATCCCAGTGATTGGAGAACCATTTGAACATGTAATTATAGATTGTGTTGGGCCATTACCAAAAACAAAATCTGGGCATGAATTTATCTTTACCATTATGTGTGCCGCAACGCGTTTCCCTGAAGCTATCCCAATGCGTAAAATCAATGCACGGGCCATAGTAAAAGCACTGGTAAAGTTTTTTTCCACGTTTGGCCTACCCAAACGCATCCAAAGTGATCGTGGTTCTAATTTCATGTCTAAGGTGTTTGCTCAAGTGATGGTAGAGTTGTCTGTCACACATAATATATCCAGTGCTTATCATCCAGAGTCACAGGGTGCGCTGGAACGTTTCCATCAGACCCTAAAATCAATGATGCGTAAATATTGTTTGGAAAACAAACGAGAGTGGGATGAGGGGTTGCCTTTATTATTGTTTGCAGTGAGGGAGACTACTCAGGAGTCATTGGGGTTTAGCCCAGCCGATTTGGTTTTTGGCCACACAGTGCGTGGTCCCTTGCGGCTGTTGCAAGAGAAATGGTGTGCAGATAAACCTAGCCCCAGTCATAACATTCTGGACTATGTTAGCGCTTTTAAAGAACGGTTGAGTAATGCCTGTGAAACGGCTCGTGAGAACCTTGAGGGGGCTCAAGAAAAAATGAAAATAAAATATGACACTAACGCAATGAGCAGAACCTTCCAAACAGGCGAGCAGGTGCTAGTGTTGTTGCCAATGCCGGGCTCCTGTCTGCAAGCAAAATTTTGCGGACCTTATTTAGTGCAACGTAAAGTGAGTGATACCAACTATGTGATTAGCACTCCCGATCGAAGAAAGAAATCTCGGTTGTGTCACATTAACATGCTAAAAAGGTACATCAGACGGGAGGGGGATAATGTCCCGTGCCCACCTGTGGTGATGCCAGTGATGAGTGTTAATGTGGTGCCTGTTCCATATAGTCCTGAGGAGGACGGACTGCATACAGGCAGTGCGCCGGTGCCTTGCGCCAGATTAAAGAATTCCGAAATTTTGAAAAATGTAGATGCTCAGTTGTCTACTTTACCAGAGTTGGCTCGTAATGATATTAGTGAGCTAATTTATAGTCATTTAGAACTATTCGGGGATCACCCCACTCAAACTACTGTACTCCAACACGATGTTGACGTGGGGGAGCGGAGCCCAATAAAACAGCATGCCTACAGAGTTAATCCGACAAAAAGGGTTTTAATGCAGCAGGAGGTGGAATATCTTTTGGAACATGGTTATGCGGTCCCTAGTGCTAGTTCGTGGAGTTCGCCCTGTTTGTTGGTGCCCAAACCTGATCAGACCACTCGCTTTTGCACTGATTACAGAAAAGTAAATGCCATAACAAAACCAGATTCTTTTCTGCTGCCTCGTATGGAGGATTGCGTTGACCGGGTAGGATCTGCACAATATGTTACGAAGCTTGACCTTTTGAAGGGTTACTGGCAAGTACCGTTAACATCCCGTGCGTCGGAGATCTCCGCTTTTGTCACTCCCGATAATTTTTTGCAATATACCGTTATGCCGTTTGGATTAAGAAACGCTCCAGCTACGTTTCAAAGGCTAATGAATAAAACGTTAGCTGGTGTTAAAAACTGCGATGCCTATTTGGATGATGTGGTGGCATACTCGTCCACTTGGGAGGAACATATCCAAACCCTGTATGAAATTTTCGGCCGATTGCGTGAAGCTAATTTGACAGTTAATTTGGCAAAATGTGAATTTGGGAAGGCTACCGTTACCTATTTGGGGAAGGAGGTGGGTCAGGGGTATGTGCGCACGATTGCATCAAAAGTGCAGGCGATTCTGGATTTTCCAGTACCAAAAAGTAAACGCGATCTTCGCCGGTATTTGGGAATGGCCGGGTATTACCGCGGATTCTGCAGAAATTTTGCGGAGGTAGTAGCGCCGTTGACAAGTATGGTTAGTCCTAAGGTTCCATTTAACTGGTCACCTTCTTGTCAGATAGCATTTGAGTGTGCTAAGGCTCTTCTGTGCAGCGCGCCTGTCCTTGCAGCACCAGATTTTTCACGAGCATTCAAACTTGAGGTTGATGCGAGTGACCGGGGGGCAGGGGCAGTGCTGGTACAAGAAGATGAAAATGGTATAGATCATCCAGTTTGTTATTTTTCAAAAAAATTCTTGAGACATCAAGTGAATTATAGCACTATTGAGAAAGAGGCCCTTGCAATGCTGCTTGCGTTACAACATTTTGAGGTATACGTAGGTTCTAGCCCACTACCTATCGCAGTATATACAGATCACAACCCGTTAACATTTTTATCTCAGATGCGCAACAACAACCAACGCCTTATGAGGTGGTCCTTGTTGTTGCAAGATTTCTATATAGATATTCAGCACAAGAAAGGAAGTGAAAACATTATGGCCGATGCTCTGTCTCGGGCTCATTAGGAGGCTGTCCTGGGATCAAAAATTTTTTGGGGGAAAATGTTTGATTTTTGGGAAGGGGGGTGTTATGATTATGACGGGTAACTATGAAGAGGCTGAGTGTAGGCTAGGGTTCTCTCCTGTGTGTGTGTGCATGCGTGGTGTGATTGGATGATTATTAGGAGGGGGCGTGCCAGCAGCAGACGCATCCGTTCCTGATTGGTGGCCAGAGGGAGGCTCAACTTTAAAAGGCTGTCAGCGGGCCGGCGACAGTGAACCCGTTCCTTCTCGACTTCCAACCCGTCCGTCCTTCCTCTGTGTTCTGTAGTAGCCATTTTGTGCATGTGAAGCCGAACAGATATGTAGCACTCGATCTCTGCAAACACTTGATCTAATCTATAGATCCAGATGCTTACAGCTCGATCCTAAATCGGCCTCGGCTGATTACTGTGGCTGTCACTTTGTGATCTGTTGTCTCAGCTAAGAAGGGGGGGGGGGAATCTATTATTATTTGTTTGAGCTTTGTTTTATGATAGGGAGGTTAGTATTTGTATTTTGCTTTCTTTCGTGTGTAGGTAAGAGGTTTGTTTTCTAGTTTTGTTTTGTTGTAACCCTTCCTCCGCCCCTGGCGAGTTTTGTAACCACTTGTGAGAAAGAAAAAGAAAAGATCGAAAAGCAAACTGTTTGGACGGCGGTTCTTGGGAGTTGGGAAGGGCGGTCTTCCACATCATATGTTGCGTCTCGGTTCCCCTAGGCCGGGGCGTAACAATACATACATAGTCTTTGCTATGATGGTCAGATCTAATCTGTTATATTTACTGTTACATCTTGCTTTTTGCTCATCATAATCCTCTTGGTCATGGAAGTGACAATAATATAAGTATCACAAGTAATGATTATTTAAAGTTATTGTCATAATACAGTATAATGATTATTGGTCTATAGTAGGGTGGAGAGGGCCTCTATATATTTACACACTCACTCCAGAGGAACACATTGCATATGTTGTCGGGCAGAAACCTCTGATCTCTGTATTTTAACTTTTTTCGTAAATTAATGTCTACTTCGCCATTCTATGTCACTCCAAAGTAGCAAAAATAGCAGATCTACAAGCTCAAAACGTGCGTGTTTTGAGCTTGTAGCATTTAAAAAAAAATAGCCGATCTACAAGCTCAAAACGCTTGGGATTTGAGCATGGCATACATTCATATCTGCAATGCATTGTTGGATCTTATCTCTAAATCTAATGAGTGGATTCTCCACTGAATATAAAACAAATCACTATATTTCATGTTTATCTTAGTTATAGCAGTGATGGACACTAACTAACATTTACTTCAGTAATGCACTTATTACATGTAGGAGTTGTTGTTGTGTTGTAAGAACATGTCTTTTCACTGCTACATGTTAAACAGAAATAGTTCTCCATCTTCAGAGCCACTGACATGACATTTGTCCCATTTATATAACACATGAACTCATTACTAATTACAATACTATTATTTAATGGTTAAATGAACCATTCTGCATAAAGAGTACTTTTACATTTGATACTGTGAGTATACTTGTGATGATAGTTCAGATATTTTCAGATGTCTAAAAAGTCTATCAGTCTATGAAATGGTTTTCTGATGACACCTGCTGGTTATAATGAGCGACTGCAGCCTACAGGGAGTTTTATCATTTCTATTTCAAGGACCCATCAGTGCTCTGCAGAGATGGGAAAAGTACTGTCATTCTGTACTCGAGTAGAAGTACAATTACTTGTGTAAAAAACGACTTTGGTAAAAGTGGAAGTACTCATTCAAATAATTACTCAAGTAAAAGTAAAAAAGTACAGGCTCTGAAATGTACTTTAAGAGTAAAGGTGAAAAGTATTTTTACCGGATGTGCAAAGCCAACTGTAACCTCAAAAACACTTAATGTGTAGTAATTAAACTATTGTCTCTTAAAGGAGATGCAGTAAAGTGACGTATGGCTGTGCATTCTAGTCATAGAGAAACTTACTTCAAGCAGATAAAAGTGAACACTGCACAGTGAAGCTCAAACGTTCAACATAAGTACATGAACAAAAACATACTTCATGTGTAGTAAACTCCTCTCCTAAAAAGGAGATACAGTAAATAATAAAGTGCATTTTAAACGTTACCCCATCACCTTTCTTCCTCTTATTTTCCACCCATCTTCTCCTTTCCAATCCCTGTGCACCTCCTGTTTCATCTGTCTATCTTCTCCTCTGCTCATCCATTTATCAGCTTCAGGTTCTCTCCATCTCCACCAGCCCTTCTGCACCGTGCACCTCATAACTAACCAGTGATCAGTTTATTATTACAATGATTACTACAAACTTAGAGACAGTGGTGTGTTCTAGATTTTTTTGGAGGGTATACTATAACAATTCCCCCCCAGTTCCTCCCACATGCACGGCACGCATGCGCGTATAATTAATTAATGTAAAAAAATTGCGCACGTTTCTGCCCGCACAAACTCGGCCAGGCCCACTCAGGCCCAGTTTCACAGTAACACTGAGTACACTTACAATATGCTTTGTACTGATTTTCTACTGTTTCTAATGTTAATCACCCTGTAACTCAACCACTTCAGAGCTGCTTTTAGCCTTGGATGAATTTTTTAAAATATATATTACCATAGAAGTGCAAGGATTGTTATACATAAATGCTGGTTAGGCTTATCAGATATAATAGCAGTGTTAACAGCGAGCATTCCTCATTATGATTATGCATGCACTTCATGGTATCACAACACCTCCAAGGCCTTAAAAACAAGGCTCCAAACATCCCAAAACAAACTTGTAAGGCTACTTCTTGGCCTCAATCACAGAACCCATCTAACCCCTGCTCATTTTGCTAGGATTGGATGGCTTAGGGTTGAGGACAGAGTACAGCAACTTGCTATGGGCCTGGTCTTCAAGATACACCACAACATTGGGATCCCCCTGTATTTGTCAAAATACTTCCAAAATGTTAATGCAGTCCATGATCATAACACCAGAGGCAGCTCCACGGATCATGTTCAACCCAGATTTGGCTCAACTAAGGGTATGAACTCGTTCTCATGCTATTCATCAAAAATGTGGAATGCCCTACCAAAAGGAGTAAAGGAGTGTAAAACCCTACTCACTTTCAAAACTGCCCTAAAGATACACCTTCAGGAGGCTGCAATTCAAAAATGGCCCCTGTCTAAGTCTTAACCTACCCCCCCCCTACCCCCCCCTCCTTCATTTTCCTCTTTTGTATATATATATATATATATATATTTTTTTTCTCTCGTCATACCAGTAACCTGAAAGCTGATTGTATGACATTCTGTATAGTAGTGTGTATATCTGCCTGCCTCTTATATTTCATCATGATTTGTGTGCATGGGGTTCTCATCTTAAACAAGCTCAGTGCTTAATGAGGGTTTCCAGTTTAGTAGACCTTGTATTGTGAATTTGTACTTCCATGTACTGTTATGTACTGTCATGTACTATTCTCATGTCTTTCTAAATAAACTACATCAATCAATCAATCAATATCTATTACAGAATAGTATTAACTTGGCATTGAAGACACAAACTGTATTGAAGATTCAAGATTTTGCTGTGCTATGTAAATACATGGACCTCATTAGAAACAAGCCATTAGGCTTTCATGGGCTTTTCATTCCCATTGAGTTGACCTTGTATTTAAACTGTACTTTCATGGGCTTTTTTTCTGCATAAATAAAGTATTCAATCAATCAATCAATCCAGTGTGTTGAGCTTGAGAGACAGGTGTCACACTGATGTAAAGACTAGAGGACGTTCATGGTATCATCTGGACCGGTCAGGTAGGACTGCAGCTGCTTGTGTTTTCATGTGCATTATTTACCCTGCTTGATGGTGGAGAAGAAGTCATCCTCATCTGAAGACTGGGACCTGAATGCACCGTGGGTTGATCCTTCAGATGGCTTTGGATGTAGTCGAGGCCTATGGAATAACAAAACCAAAGGATTTAAGCTTTTCCCCAAAAAACACTGTTTTAATACCTAGATAAAAACAATACATCATGGAATTAGATATTTTAATGCTGAAATGTTTTGCTAAATGACTTTTCATACACATGAGGATTAGTAAAGGTTGTCATTTAGTTTTCACAAGTAAACATGACTTACATTGACAGAAACAATATCTCAGTACATTATGGACACTTCAAATGACAAAATGTCCTCATCATCAATAAAGTAAAGAGCATCAGCAGCATTTACCATGTTATAGGATGTCTTCATCACGTGTCCAGCAGGTCCTGAACCTCTGGATCACCAAGCATCCAAAACACCTTTCCAGTCCTGCCTGAAGAGCATCTACCAAAGACCCACGGTATGCAGAGCTGCTGGAGCTTAGCCTTGATTGGTTGATTGAATATTTTATTAGACATAAATACAAACATCACAGTACAGTCAAACACTTAGTCTAGAAGGAGAACACAACTTGTTTCCATTGAGGTCCTATATATTGAGAGAGAGATGAAGCAGGGACCCCCTCGCTGAGAGAGAGATGAAGCAGGGACCCCCTCGCTGAGAGAGAGATGAAGCAGGGACCCCCTCGCTGAGAGAGAGATGAAGCAGGGACCCCCTCGCTGAGAGAGAGATGAAGCAGGGACCCCCTCGCTGAGAGAGAGATGAAGCAGGGACCCCCTCGCTGAGAGAGAGATGAAGCAGGGACCCCCACCACTACATTGCATACAATTGTGTTGCAGAGTAAAAATGTTCATAGATTTCATACAATCATCAGTGTGTAAATTCAGTTTTTTTTCTTCATTTCACACACACACACACACACACACACACACACACCAAACCTCTTTGCCAAAAACAGCCGTTGTGAGCTTGTAGATCTGCTATTTGGGTTAATGTTCCCTTCAGAATAGGGATGCTAGGGTTCAAGTGGTTAATGCAATAAAAAAAAAAACTAAATCCTATCACACAAAGATTTGGCGGACCCCCTGTAGTAGCTCTGAGGACCCACTAGGGGTCCCGGACCCCCTGTTGACGACCCCTGAGCTACAGCATGGCAAACAGACTGGTACACTGATACAGCATGGAATACTAAGCTAACGTAACCTTAATGATGTGTGGATGATCCTCTGATTCATCCTGCATAGCGTTTTTGATTGATTGATTGATTGATTGATTGATTGATTGATTGAATACTTTATTAGAAGTTATCAGAAAAAAGCACATGAAGGTACAGTTCAATACAAGGTCAGCCATAGCGGTGGTGGAAAGTAACGAAGTACATGTACTTGAGTTATGCACTTAAGTACAATTTTGAGGTATTTGTACTTTACTTGAGTATTTCCAATACTTTTACATCTATACTCCACTACATGTCAAGAGGCAAATATTGTACTTTTACTTCACTACAATTATTTGAAAACTTTAGTTACGAGTTACTTGAATTATTACAACACATATACATTAACCACTTCAGTATTTAAACTTTGTCTATTTTCAAGAGATTTTTATACATTTTAGAGACATGATAACTTGTGAAACTGCATAATAGAGTACTTTTACTTTTGGTACTTTAAGTATATTTTGATGCCAATACTTTTGTACTTTTACTCAATTACATTTTGATTACAGACTTTTCCTTGTAACAGAGTATTTCTACATTGCAGTATTGATACTTTTACTTAAGTAAAACATTTCAGTACTTTTTCCACCACTATGGCTAATAGGAATTAAAAAACCCAAGAAAGCCATTGGCTTGTCATCATAGAGTACAGAAGTCCTGACGTCACTGGCTCATCCTCTGGGTCGTGGAAGTCATTTCTCTAGAGAGAATAACATCGGGTCTTCAAATCGTCTCATATATGAATTATGATCCATAAATAAACAAAGTGTCTCGGCGCTGTTGTCGATGAGGCTTTGTATTGTTTATGATAGTCAGTCACTCATATTTCATACAGTCTGTTTATGGAGAAAATTTAACTCATTTTGTCTGAAGTAACATTAATGTTTTCTCACCGTCAGTTGATGCTTCATATCCATAAGAGTCAAACCTCCGGGTTATTAGTTTATTTATGGAACACACTTCTTGTTATTACATTATAACACGTCTATGGGGATTCAGAACGGAGAACCGCGACCCAGTAGGATGCGTCACATAGGTTTAGGGAAATAAAGACCCACCATCTCCAGTTTACTTCCTGTTTCTGTGTGAAGTGGGCGGGACGCTTTTTTAACAGACCGGAAGCATGTTGGAGTCTATTCATTCTAAAGCTAATGGGAGAGTGAACGTGAACACAGCTTCTGAACCATTCTTTATTATTATTATTATTATTATTATTATTATTATTACAGCTTCTGAACCATTCTTTATTATTATTATTATTATTATTATTATTATTATTATTATTATTATTATTACAGCTTCTGAACCATTCTTTATTATTATTATTATTATTATTATTATTATTATTACAGCTTCTGAACCATTCTTTATTATTATTATTATTATTATTATTATTATTATTATTATTACAGCTTCTGAACCATTCTTTATTATTATTATTATTATTATTATTATTATTATTACAGCTTCTGAACCATTCTTTATTATTATTATTATTATTATTATTATTATTACAGCTTCTAAACCATTCTTTATTATTATTATTATTATTATTATTATTATTATTATTATTATTATTATTACAGCTTCTAAACCATTCTATAGCTCCATGGTCACTGAACTAAATATTGGACCAGATCGTCACAAGACACATAATATGTACAACATTTTTCACACTAAAATGTATTTTTTCAGAGAGACTGAATCAGGAGAAAATCTACCTTATTATCGACATGTCTCTGTCCCAGCAACACACTCTCGCGGGATCTAGCACCAGTAAACAGAGAAACATTAGACGTTCGCGAGATTTGCCGTCAGACGCCGGCGCCCACTAGGAGACCATGTGTAGGGTTTATGTACCATGTCGCCTCTAGTGGCTCCAGTCGGGATGGTGGATCTTCATAAATTAACAATCTTTGGTGGTGGTCTGTGTTTCCGGGTTTACAGCCAATGACATTTCACAACATTGACAGAGAGCCAATCACAAGCTGGGATGTAGGGGACCGCGAGTAATGCTTCATACGATTGGCGGAGCCTGGAACCAGCTATTCTGGTCGAAAAAGATATATATTAATATTATTTTAAATCATTTTAATGCATTAAAATTACAGTAACGAGCCTGTTTTGAAAATGTACGGAGTGGAAAATACAGATACTTGTGTTAAAATGTAACGAGTAAATACAATGAACACATTAAGTCAAAAATAAAGTACATTCCATTGTTTTTATGTACTATGTGCCATACAGATACAGTCATAGTAAATCAGTGTCATACATAAATTATGTATTATGTAACATAATATGAAGAAAACCTGGAGACTGACATTCAATCATTTAATTGGTGTTAGGTCTTATGATCAAAATAATAATAGACTTCTGTTTGGGAGTGATAAAGAAGCAGATCTGTTTTTTCCAACTAAAGTCTCTCCAGGTCAGAGAATTAGTGGACATGGATTGTGTTTTCCACACGTCTTCACTTATATAAACGTCCAGCTCTTTTTCCCATCGTTGTTTCATATATTGTGGAGTCCTTATTCAATGATACAATTCTATTATATAGCTTACTTACAAGACCTCTATTACTTCCTGAGTTATAAGCATCAGTAAATATATTAATAATTGGTGTGGCCCCTGGATTAGACTCTTTTATCTTTTTGCAAAAAATAATAATCCCTTAACTGTAAATATCTATAAAGGTCCTGCCTAGCCAATCCATATGCCTGACATACATTTTCGAAACTGTCAATATCCCCATTTTAACTATTATTGTTTTTGTTTTCTTTTTCAAATGTAACCTTATATACATGATGTATATAAAGTTAAAGTGGTTAAACTGATTTAGATTCTACTTGTATGTTAGCATGTTTAGCTTTGATTGATTGATTGAATACTTTATTTAGAAATACATGGTAAAAGTACATGAAAGTACAATTCACAATACAGGGTCCTCTAAACTGGATCGCTCATAAGCACTTGGCTTATTTAAAATGAGATCCCTGTGCACTGAAATCATGATGACATTTAAGACATACAAATATATACTACTATGCAGAACGCCATACAACCAGCTTACAGGTTACTGGTATGAAAAACAAGAAAATATGTACAATAGACAGTTTTAGGAGGAGGGGAGGGGGGGAGGGGGGTAGCTGGGTCAGAGTTACAGACCTGTATTGTTCCATTTGGACCACCTTCAAGGACGCCGAAGGTCCCTCAACCCACTTTGAGGACCACAGCTTTAGTATACAGGTCTGTTTCTGCTCAGATTTGTATCACCATGGCAACAATATAATTTTGACAAAAATGTCCACCATGAACTCTGCCTGTAATTCAACCTTTCTGGGAGGAAGTATCAACACTTATTTAAAACATTCTGGGTTTCAGTATCAGCTACATTTGTATCCTTGTATCTTTGGGACAAATCCCAGATGGACTGAGTCAGGATGATTCATATCTGATTAAGATCCTACTGGCAACTATCACAAAGAACTGGTTGCAGAAAAACTGAATAACAGTTGCATCTTCTATAGCAGATGACCTATTCTTTAAGACTCCAATGAGAGTTGGTCGAAAAAGATGGGGGAAATAGTTAGAATACATATTATTTTATGAAAATAGATAATAATTTATATAAATACATATATAAATACATATTAAAGTCACAGGGGTCTCTCCAGCTCTTTAGTAAACAGAATATAGTACATTTTCAGGAAGGTGACAACATTTAAGCCAATCAGGAGAGAGCACTGAAAATGTATTTTCTGTTTAATAAAGAGCTGTAGAGACATGGAGACTCCTTTTACTGAACAAACACTCTATAGCAATGAGTACTATCACAATATAGAGCTATTTAACACTTATCTTAACCAAAGCAAATCACTTACCCTACCTTTAATTTATATACATACATATTAATTTATATAAATACATATTAATTTATTTAACCTAAATACATAATAATTTTGTAATGTCATAATAATAAAGTTTGAGAAGCACTGAAGTTGAAAGTCGATGCAAAAAAATCCTACAGGTGTCCCAACTTATTATTATTATTATTATTATTATTATTATCAACAGCTACAACATTTCCAGCGTGTTGATGACTTGTAAACTGTATAAAAACAACACACTGTCTATTGTATTTGTTCTATAGAGTACATTATGAGACGAAGAATAAAAAGGTAGTGTGTATATATGTGTATATATGATATTGACTCTACAATAACTACGTAGGAGACTTTTCACTGCTACATGTCAAACAGAAATAGTTCTTCATCTTCAGAGCCACTGACATGACATTTGTCCCTTTAAATACAATGAACACATTAACTCATTACTAATTACAATACAATCATTTAATTTTTTTAATGAACCATTCTGCACAAAGAGTACTTTTACATTAGATACTGTGAGTATACTTTTGATGATAGTTCAGATATCTTCAGATGTCTAAAAAGTCTATCAGTCTATGAAATGGTTTTCTGATGACACCTGCTGGTTATAATGAGCGACTGCAGCCTACAGGGAGTTTTATCATTTCTATTTCAAGGACCCATCAGTCCTCTGCAGAGATGGGAAAAGTACTGACATTCTGTACTTGAGTAGAAGTACAATTACTTGTGTGTAAAAACGACTTTGTAAAAGTAGAAGTACTCATTCCAATAATCACTCAACTAAAAGTAAAAAATACAGGCTCTGAAATGTAGAGTAAAAGTAAAAAGTATTTTAACCGAATGTGCAAAGCCAACTGTAACCTCATACGTCATATAATTTGAAGGAAAAGATCCTCACCAAACACACATTGGTTTCCAAACTGTGATGTGACGAATCATGTAAGTAGACCCACCTCTTGAAATCAATCGTTTTAATCAGCAGTCAAACAGTCATTGTGGAGAAACTTTACACTTCAAGTAGACGCACATGTGAACACTGTGCAGTGTTCACTGTGCAGTGAACACTGTGCAGTGAAGCTCAAACGTTAAACTGAAGTACAGAAACAAAAACACATAATGTTTAGTAATTAAACTATTGTGTCCTAAAGGAGATGCAGTAAAGTGACGTATGGCTGTGCATTCTAGTCATAGAGAAACTTACTTCAAGCAGATAAAAGTGAACACTGCACAGTGAAGCTCAAACGTTCAACATAAGTACATGAACACGATAGTTCTTCCACGATATGGAGACATTGGCGTAACAGCCTCTACGGACTTTGAAAAGCTGTAGTTGGACTGTTTTTATGTGTTTTTTTATTTCTTTTTATTTTTTTATTGCTTTTACTGTGTGATTGTCATGTTTTGCTATATGGACCCTGAGTCTGAAATAAAGATTGAATTGAATTGAACAAAAACATACTTCATTTGTAGTAAACTCCTCTCCTAAAAAGGAGATACAGTAAATAATAAAGTGACATATAGGGCTGTGCATTCTGTAGACAATAATAAAGTGCATTTTAAACGTTACTGCAAAAAGCTCTGCTTTGTATTTATTGCGTTTGTCATCGTTTGGGCCTGTTCAGACCTTCATCAGGACAGAATACAGATACAGTGGAAAAGGGAACACACATGTTTATATCTAGGGTACATCTACACACTGATAGGCTCACCCCAATAGGGTAAGTGAGGTCACAGTCAACTCAACAGGAGGTTGGCTTTGCATAAAGTAAACAATATATCTAGATATAAACAGTGTGCACCCATCCCACCATCCAAAATAGCAATATACAAATATACAAATATACATTTAAAAGTATCCCAAGATTAATGCATTTAATTATAAATATAACAGGTACTGGAAAAAGGGGGAACACAGTGACATGCTACAGTATAGGACATGAAGTGTTTTTTGTTTGAACAGGGTCTAAATAATAGGGAGATCGCCACTAGAATCCCTCCACATAATAATGTCATAATAGTCTCTTGGAAAAAAGCAAAACAACGTCAGCTCTAAGAGCGTACTCTATTACAGGTGTCCTGAAGGTGTATGTGTAGCAGGGCGGTATGCATTAATATATAATATAGCCAACTACGCCACCTGGGGAGTTGCACCCCAGGAAATAATTATAATGTAAACCAACCACCTGAACATAGATTACTCCTCACACAAGTTCGTTGTACCATTGATTATAAAAAGGCAGAAACCGTGTTTAGACAAAAGTACAAAAAGCTTTATTGTAACTATGACTATAATATCATCAATAATAAAAGCAAACATTTAATAGGCTAAAAACAAGGGAGCAATGCACATAATAATAAAACCTATTTGCCTATAGGGCCAGTGCTGGACAAATAGATGCATTTAACATTCAACTTGTATTAGGTGATATATATATATATAATATATATATATATATATATATATATATATATATATATATATATATATATATATATATATATATATATATATATATATTATCTTATATATTATAATAATGCCGTCTGTCGGCCTAGTCTCCCCAAAATAAACCAAACAAAATAAGCAATAACACAAACTAAACAATACTAAATAAACCAAAGGAATAAGCAAGGAGGCTGGCTGGGAGCCTGAGGTTGTGGACCGATGCGTCAGGAACGAGTACGTGAACCCGTATATGGGCATAAGCTCGGCTGAACCACACCGTTGCTCCACGACACCCGACCACTAGCCGTTTAGGAACGGGGGCAAGGGAGGGGAACCTCAAGTGGAGCATCAGTGAGAGAGCGTTGTTAATGCGTGGGGAATTCAAAAACAGCAAAGCAGCAGTTTGGTATCACGGTGCCTGAAACGACAAACGGCTGTGTCATTCTACCATTTATAATACTAATATTCATTAAGACAGGAGCAGAGAGAGACAAACAGTCACATACCGCGGTGCAGCAAAAGGCGGAAGCCACAATGGCCTGCCTGCAGCGGCGAACACCGGTAGGAGAAACTGTAGTAATAATAAAGGGCCATGTTATTATAGTGCCTGCCTGACATGAAATTAACTTGCTATACTGCGGAGAAGGAGGACCACCAACGTACCCTTTGTGCAGCGTGAAGCAGCACCGCACGTCCGGAGCGAAACACCAGTAGGTGGGAGACATGCACCGGGGCTACAGAGGGCAACAAACGGTCATGGTCAAGTTCACGACCATGTACCACGCAGCATAAAGCAAAGGGCATAAACAGCAAGATGGAGAGACATACCTGCGCTGATGCGCGACGACAACACAGGCGAGCCCCACAGGCCAGCCTGGACTGATAATAGACCGTGTGGAGAGACAGACAGCTAACTGTGTTTATAGGTGCGTTGCTTTAATACTGTTGTCAATCAGTCCACTGATGAGTGGGCGGAGGATGGGCCGTGGGTAGAATGGGAACCAACGCCCATCCTGCTACATATGGAACACTAATAGTCAGAAAACCAGTCAAAATGCCAGACAATTGCCAAACAAAACAAGAGAATAACTGATACAGGCCAGAGCTCAAGATAAACCTGACCTATAGAGCTCTGCATGGTCAGGCCCAGCCCCCAGAATACCTAACCGACCTGGTCCCACGTTATGTACCAGGGAGGGCCCTAAGGTCTGCTGAACAGGGTCTGGTAACAGTTCACACACTAATCTAAGAACTAAAGGAGACAGAGCCTTTCAGGCTGTAGCTCCCAGGCTTTAGAACGCTCTTCCACATGTCTGGAGAACTACAGCCTCTGTGGACATGTTTAAGAACAACCTTAAAACGCTGCTATTTCAACAAGCTTTTACACATGTTACATGATGTTATTTACACCTTTGTGTTATTTGCTGTCCTGATTGAGATGAATTGTACAGCTTCTTCTGTTCTACCTGCTTTAATACCTCGTTTTGTTTTTAATCTCTCTGTATGTGAAGCACTTTGTGAGTCCTCTCTGTGAGAAGTGCTATATAAATAAAATGTACTTACTTACAGTATCACATAACACATGAGGTTACTCTAGAGCCATGCTAGCTGCTCAATGAAATGAATGAAATAGTATTGAGACACTTTCTGAACACACACACACACACACACACACACACACACACACACACACACACACACACACACACACACACACACACACACACACACACACACACACACACACACACACACACACACACACACACACACACACACACACACACACACAGTTTCGGGCAGAAAATGTGGTGTTAAGAAGCCTCTCACACGCAGCTGAGGCAGGTAGTGGTGTTTTCACTATGAATTGAGTACATGGACCCCATTAGAAACAAGCCATTAGGCTTTCATGGGCTTTTCATTCCCATTTAAACTTTAATTTATTAATTTAATTAATGTAATTAATTAATTACATTAAATGTATTAATTAATTTAAACTGTACTTTCATGGGCTTTTTATCTGCATAAATAAAGTATTCAATCAATCAATCAATCAATCAATGAATCCAGTGTGTTGAGCTTGAGAGCCAGGTGTCACACTGATGTAAAGACTAGAGGACGTTCATGGTATCATCTGGACCGGTCAGGTAGGACTGCAGCTGCTTGTGTTTTCATGTGCATTATTTACCCTGCTTGATGGTGGAGAAGAAGTCATCCTCATCTGAAGACTGGGACCTGAATGCACCGTGGGTTGATCCTTCAGATGGCTTTGGATGTAGTCGAGGCCTATGGAATAACAAAACCACAAAACCAAAGGATTTAAGCTTTTCCCCAATAAACACTGTTTTAATACCTAGATAAAAACAATACATCATGGAATTAGACATTTTAATGCTGAAATGTTTTGCTAAATGACTTTTCATACACATGAGGATTAGTAAAGGTTGTCATTTAGTTTTCACAAGTAAACATGACTTACATTGACAGAAACAATATCTCAGTACATTATGGACACTTCAAATGACAAAATGTCCTCATCATCAATAAAGTAAAGAGCATCAGCAGCATTTACCATGTTATAGGATGTCTTCATCACGTGTCCAGCAGGTCCTGAACCTCTGGATCACCAAGCATCCAAAACACCTTTCCAGTCCTGCCTGAAGAGCATCTACCAAAGACCCACAGTATGCAGAGCTGCTGGAGCTTAGCCTTGATTGATTGAATGAATATTTTATTAGACATAAATACAAACATCACAGTACAGTCAAACACTTAGTCTAAAAGGAGAACACAACTTGTTTCCATTGAGGTCCTATATATTGAGAGAGAGATGAAGCAGGGACCCCCTCGCTGAGAGAGAGATGAAGCAGGGACCCCCTCGCTGAGAGAGAGATGAAGCAGGGACCCCCTCGCTGAGAGAGAGATGAAGCAGGGACCCCCTCACTGAGAGAGAGATGAAGCAGGGACCCCCACCACTACATTGCATACAATTGTGTTGCAGAGTAAAAATGTTCATAGATTTCATACAATCATCAGTGTGTAAATTCAGTTTTTTTCTTCATTTCAGCCCCCCCCCCCCCCCCCCACACACACACACACACACACACACACACACACCAAACCTCTTTGCCAAAAACAGCCGTTGTGAGCTTGTAGATCTGCTATTTGGGTTAATGTTCCCTTCAGATTAGGGATGCTAGGGTTCAAGTGGTTAATGCAAAAAAATAAACTAAATCCTATCACACAAAGATTTGGCGGACCCCCTGTAGTAGCTCTGAGGACCCACTAGGGGTCCCGGACCCCCTGTTGACGACCCCTGAGCTACAGCATGGCAAACAGACTGGTACACTGATACAGCATGGAATACTAAGCTAACGTAACCTTAATGATGTGTGGATGATCCTCTGATTCATCCTGCGTCGCGTTTTTCATTGATTGATTGATTGATTGATTGATTGATTGAATACTTTATTAGAAGTTTGCAGAAAAAAGCACATGAAGGTACAGTTCAATACAAGGTCAGCTATAGCGGTGGTGGAAAGTAACTAAGTACATGTACTTGAGTTATGTACTTAAGTACAATTTTGAGGTATTTGTACTTTACTTGAGTATTTCCAATACTTTTACATCTATACTCCACTACATCTCAAGAGACAAATATTGTACTTTTACTTCACTACAATTATTTGAAAACTTTAGTTACGAGTTACTTGAATTATTACAACACATATACATTAACCACTTCAGTATTTAAACTTTGGCTATTTTCAAGAGATTTTTACACATTTTAGAGACATGATAACTTGTGAAACTGCATAATAGAGTACTTTTACTTTTGGTACTTTAAGTATATTTTGATGCCAATACTTTTGTACTTTTACTCAAGTACATTTTGATTACACAGACTTTTACTTGTAACAGAGTATTTCTACATTGCAGTATTGATACTTTTACTTAAGTAAAACATTTCAGGACTTTTTCCACCACTATGGCTAATAGGAATTAAAAAACCCAAGAAAGCCATTGGCTTGTCATCATAGAGTACAGAAGTCCTGACGTCACTGGCTCATCCTCTGGGTCGTGGAAGTCATTTCTCTAGAGAGAATAACATAGCTCCGTTCCGGTAGCAAATATAACACATCCGGTTTCTGAGCTAGCAAATATAAGGTTTCCGGTTGCCTTCAAAGTAAGAGCATCGCATTTAATGTTTTATGAAAGACATACATGCATTTCGAAAAAGACATTTATACAGTGGTGGAAAGTAACTAAGTACATGTAATCAATTACTGTACTATGCATTTTGAAAAATACACGTATACAGTGGTGGAAAGTAACTAAGTACTACTCCACTACATTTCAGAGGCAGATATTATACTAGTTACTTGTTACTTTGTATATTTTTGATTATAATTACAAGACCACTTCAGCCCTATTTAAACTTTGGAAATTTGAAAATAGCCGATCTACAAGCAAAAGATTTTTATATTTATACAAGACCACTTCAGCCCTATTTAAACTTTGGCAATTTGAAAATAGCCGATCTACAAGCAAATATTTGTATATTTAATTACATTTTGATACCAGTACTTTTACTTAATTACATTTAGAATTCAGGACTTTTACTTTTGCAGAGTATTTCTACATTGCAGTATTGATACTTTTACTTAAGTAAAACATTTTAGTACTTTTTCCACCACTGCATTGATGGATGTATTTATAAGAATTAGCCTACGCCCTAACAGGTCGTTATTGAAATTGGCCTTTGATCCACATTCAATGGGCACTTAGCACATTTTCCATACACCCATGTTTAACCACTGTGATTAGACTGTAAACAGGTTTCAGATTTAAATTGGAATGCCAAAGATGGCAATCCCCTTTCTATAAATAATAATAGTAGCTTGTACAGGTGTAACATGTGGGGGGTTTATAAACATATTTAACAATACAATACAGTGTGTGTGTGTGTGTGTGTGTGTGTGTGTGTGTGTGTGTGTGTGTGTGTGTGTGTGTGTGTGTGTGTGTGTGTGTGTGTGTGTGTGTGTGTGTGTGTGTGTGTGTGTGTGTGTGTGTGTTTGTCATGGCATGGTGTTTTTTCCCCTCAATTTCTTTAGAGCACAAAGCCCAAATACCATTGAATATAATATATATGTATATATATATATATACGTATACGTATATGTATATGTATATGTATATGTATATGTATATGTATATGTATATGTGTGTGTGTGTGTGTGTGTGTGTGTGTGTGTGTGTGTGTGTGTGTGTGTGTGTGTGTGTGTGTGTGTGTCAATGCAACAACTACAGTTGTTAAAAAACAGTTTTGTCTGAATCCAGCCACTGTAGTCCACACACTAAACCTATATTTTCTACAGAGGTTGTGAATATTTGATTGTTAGGTTAGTGCATCAATGATCTTGTTGTACAGTATGTTAAAATGTTTTGTTGAAATGTATATACAAAAAATCTGTTATTTCTAATTATGCTGCCGGTATCGTGTCTGTGATTATAATGAGCAGGGGATTTGAGCAGGTCACAGCTGATTAGAAGGTTGTAAAGTAAGGGTTTTTTTTAGGCAAACTTTGCAGCATTGGGTAAAGAGTAAATAATATATATATATGTGTGTGTGTGTGTGTGTGTGTGTGTGTGTGTGTGTGTGTGTGTGTGTGTGTGTGTGTGTGTGTGTGTGTGTGTGTGCGCGCGTGTGTGCGTGCGTGCGTGTGTGTGTGTGTAAAAAATTAAGCACATTAAAATGGAAATGGTCATTTTCACTAAATGTCACTACATTTCAAAGTAAAAATGTTAAATTATAAAGAAAAACATTACTTAGTGATGTGGTATTAGTAATTAGGGCACATATATATGTTTCTTAAAACAAAAGATGACTAATATATTTCAAGTGTGTGTATGTATATATATATATATATATATATATATATATATATATATATATATATATATATATATATAGGCCTACACTGCTCAAAAAAATAAAGGGAACACTTTGATCCCTTAATTCCTTTGAGCAGTTTTTGTTAGCAGTATGTACTGTACAGTTCATGAAAACATTTCTTTGAGCAGTGTATAAGTGTGTGTGTGTGTGTGTGTGTGTGTGTGTGTGTGTGTGTGTGTGTGTGTGTGTGTGTGTGTATGTGTGTGTGTGTGTGTGTGTGTGTGGAAGAAGGCCCTTCTGAATGGAATGGAATGTCTTTGTCTCCACTGATTAACGAGCCATAATCAAATCCAGAATAAATTAGCAGGTGCTTCAGGAGATGATCAGGGAGCCATAAGCTCTTGCTTTCGAGTGTTGAAAGAAAAAAAAATGCATTTATTTGTCCCAGCACTTTTGTAAGCCAACAGTTACAGAGTTTTTGGTGTGATGACATCAGTGTCCTCCCAGATGTACCACGAGCATCACGCAATTGGTGGAACTACGAGTTGGTGATATTGCCCGTCAACGCAAATAAGTCCCATTGGGGAGCCATCGCGGTAGATTTCACCAAAAAGACAGTGAATGGTGATGTTATAGTATTAGATGTTGTGATAATGGATTCACTACGTGTGCATGAGCAAGACCTGGTTAAGGCATTTTTTCCACTGCAAAGGTACTTAGCATTACAGTACTTTGCATTGTATGGTAGAGGTATGGGTATTACATTTAGATATGAGTGTTATCACAGTTGTCCCAATTTCATAGAACAAACTGACGGCAGCAGCTGTGGTATTTTCACTTGTTTGTTTTCCAAAGCTGTTCTGTTTGATGTGAGCCTCAAGAGTGTGGCTGTGTAGAGGGGGTCTCCCCGAACGCGTGCGTACCTCAGAAGTTCCGGCACTAAGCACCGTCTCCTGTCCAGTGTCCAATTTGTATAGGCTATGCACTGAAAAGGGCCCTTTTCTGACCCTTGACCTCACTGGACGGCCCGCCACTTTTTTTTACACCTTAGTGCCGCTTAGCGGAGAGTGTGGCTGTGTAGAGGGGGTCTCCCCGAACGCGTGCGTACCTCAGAAGTTCCGGCACTAAGCACCGTCTCCTGTCCAGTGTCCAATTTGTATAGGCTATGCACTGAAAAGGGCCCTTTTCTGACCCTTGACCTCACTGGACGGCCCGCCACTTTTTTTTACACCTTAGTGCCGCTTAGCGGAGAGTGTGGCTGTGTAGAGGGGGTCTCCCCGAACGCGTGCGTACCTCAGAAGTTCCGGCACTAAGCACCGTCTCCTGTCCAGTGTCCAATTTGTATAGGCTATGCACTGAAAAGGGCCCTTTTCTGACCCTTGACCTCACTGGACGGCCCGCCACTTTTTTTTACACCTTAGTGCCGCTTAGCGGAGAGTGTGGCTGTGTAGAGGGGGTCTCCCCGAACGCGTGCGTACCTCAGAAGTTCCGGCACTAAGCACCGTCTCCTGTCCAGTGTCCAATTTGTATAGGCTATGCACTGAAAAGGGCCCTTTTCTGACCCTTGACCTCACTGGACGGCCCGCCACTTTTTTTTACACCTTAGTGCCGCTTAGCGGAGAGTGTGGCTGTGTAGAGGGGGTCTCCCCGAACGCGTGCGTACCTCAGAAGTTCCGGCACTAAGCACCGTCTCCTGTCCAGTGTCCAATTTGTATAGGCTATGCACTGAAAAGGGCCCTTTTCTGACCCTTGACCTCACTGGACGGCCCGCCACTTTTTTTTACACCTTAGTGCCGCTTAGCGGAGAGTGTGGCTGTGTAGAGGGGGTCTCCCCGAACGCGTGCGTACCTCAGAAGTTCCGGCACTAAGCACCGTCTCCTGTCCAGTGTCCAATTTGTATAGGCTATGCACTGAAAAGGGCCCTTTTCTGACCCTTGACCTCACTGGACGGCCCGCCACTTTTTTTTACACCTTAGTGCCGCTTAGCGGAGAGTGTGGCTGTGTAGAGGGGGTCTCCCCGAACGCGTGCGTACCTCAGAAGTTCCGGCACTAAGCACCGTCTCCTGTCCAGTGTCCAATTTGTATAGGCTATGCACTGAAAAGGGCCCTTTTCTGACCCTTGACCTCACTGGACGGCCCGCCACTTTTTTTTACACCTTAGTGCCGCTTAGCGGAGAGTGTGGCTGTGTAGAGGGGGTCTCCCCGAACGCGTGCGTACCTCAGAAGTTCCGGCACTAAGCACCGTCTCCTGTCCAGTGTCCAATTTGTATAGGCTATGCACTGAAAAGGGCCCTTTTCTGACCCTTGACCTCACTGGACGGCCCGCCACTTTTTTTTACACCTTAGTGCCGCTTAGCGGAGAGTGTGGCTGTGTAGAGGGGGTCTCCCCGAACGCGTGCGTACCTCAGAAGTTCCGGCACTAAGCACCGTCTCCTGTCCAGTGTCCAATTTGTATAGGCTATGCACTGAAAAGGGCCCTTTTCTGACCCTTGACCTCACTGGACGGCCCGCCACTTTTTTTTACACCTTAGTGCCGCTTAGCGGAGAGTGTGGCTGTGTAGAGGGGGTCTCCCCGAACGCGTGCGTACCTCAGAAGTTCCGGCACTAAGCACCGTCTCCTGTCCAGTGTCCAATTTGTATAGGCTATGCACTGAAAAGGGCCCTTTTCTGACCCTTGACCTCACTGGACGGCCCGCCACTTTTTTTTACACCTTAGTGCCGCTTAGCGGAGAGTGTGGCTGTGTAGAGGGGGTCTCCCCGAACGCGTGCGTACCTCAGAAGTTCCGGCACTAAGCACCGTCTCCTGTCCAGTGTCCAATTTGTATAGGCTATGCACTGAAAAGGGCCCTTTTCTGACCCTTGACCTCACTGGACGGCCCGCCACTTTTTTTTACACCTTAGTGCCGCTTAGCGGAGAGTGTGGCTGTGTAGAGGGGGTCTCCCCGAACGCGTGCGTACCTCAGAAGTTCCGGCACTAAGCACCGTCTCCTGTCCAGTGTCCAATTTGTATAGGCTATGCACTGAAAAGGGCCCTTTTCTGACCCTTGACCTCACTGGACGGCCCGCCACTTTTTTTTACACCTTAGTGCCGCTTAGCGGAGAGTGTGGCTGTGTAGAGGGGGTCTCCCCGAACGCGTGCGTACCTCAGAAGTTCCGGCACTAAGCACCGTCTCCTGTCCAGTGTCCAATTTGTATAGGCTATGCACTGAAAAGGGCCCTTTTCTGACCCTTGACCTCACTGGACGGCCCGCCACTTTTTTTTACACCTTAGTGCCGCTTAGCGGAGAGTGTGGCTGTGTAGAGGGGGTCTCCCCGAACGCGTGCGTACCTCAGAAGTTCCGGCACTAAGCACCGTCTCCTGTCCAGTGTCCAATTTGTATAGGCTATGCACTGAAAAGGGCCCTTTTCTGACCCTTGACCTCACTGGACGGCCCGCCACTTTTTTTTACACCTTAGTGCCGCTTAGCGGAGAGTGTGGCTGTGTAGAGGGGGTCTCCCCGAACGCGTGCGTACCTCAGAAGTTCCGGCACTAAGCACCGTCTCCTGTCCAGTGTCCAATTTGTATAGGCTATGCACTGAAAAGGGCCCTTTTCTGACCCTTGACCTCACTGGACGGCCCGCCACTTTTTTTTACACCTTAGTGCCGCTTAGCGGAGAGTGTGGCTGTGTAGAGGGGGTCTCCCCGAACGCGTGCGTACCTCAGAAGTTCCGGCACTAAGCACCGTCTCCTGTCCAGTGTCCAATTTGTATAGGCTATGCACTGAAAAGGGCCCTTTTCTGACCCTTGACCTCACTGGACGGCCCGCCACTTTTTTTTACACCTTAGTGCCGCTTAGCGGAGAGTGTGGCTGTGTAGAGGGGGTCTCCCCGAACGCGTGCGTACCTCAGAAGTTCCGGCACTAAGCACCGTCTCCTGTCCAGTGTCCAATTTGTATAGGCTATGCACTGAAAAGGGCCCTTTTCTGACCCTTGACCTCACTGGACGGCCCGCCACTTTTTTTTACACCTTAGTGCCGCTTAGCGGAGAGTGTGGCTGTGTAGAGGGGGTCTCCCCGAACGCGTGCGTACCTCAGAAGTTCCGGCACTAAGCACCGTCTCCTGTCCAGTGTCCAATTTGTATAGGCTATGCACTGAAAAGGGCCCTTTTCTGACCCTTGACCTCACTGGACGGCCCGCCACTTTTTTTTACACCTTAGTGCCGCTTAGCGGAGAGTGTGGCTGTGTAGAGGGGGTCTCCCCGAACGCGTGCGTACCTCAGAAGTTCCGGCACTAAGCACCGTCTCCTGTCCAGTGTCCAATTTGTATAGGCTATGCACTGAAAAGGGCCCTTTTCTGACCCTTGACCTCACTGGACGGCCCGCCACTTTTTTTTACACCTTAGTGCCGCTTAGCGGAGAGTGTGGCTGTGTAGAGGGGGTCTCCCCGAACGCGTGCGTACCTCAGAAGTTCCGGCACTAAGCACCGTCTCCTGTCCAGTGTCCAATTTGTATAGGCTATGCACTCCTTTGAACAGCATCTATCAATTTAGATAAATAATTAATGTTTTAAATCCGTTTTTGTTACACAGAAACATAATATGTGATATATAGCTTCGTTTAAATGCTTAATTTATAGTTTTAATGTGCAAATGAACCGTTTTTCAATGGTTTTCAATGGTTTCTTTTTACTCTAGAGGGTACTCTTATTCTGAAGAGATCGTCCACCGGAAGTCTTATATTTGCTCCGCTATATTTGCTGACTGAACACTGCTGAATAACATCGGGTCTTCAAATCGTCTCATATATGAATTATGATCCATAAATAAACAAAGTGTCTCGGCGCTGTTGTCGATGAGGCTTTGTATTGTTTATGATAGTCAGTCACTCATATTTCATACAGTCTGTTTATGGAGAAAATTTAACTCATTTTGTCTGAAGTAACATTAATGTTTTCTCACCGTCAGTTGATGCTTCATATCCATAAGAGTCAAACCTCCGGGTTATTAGTTTATTTATGGAACACACTTCTTGTTATTACATTATAACACGTCTATGGGGATTCAGAACGGGGGAAACCGCGACCCAGGTAGGATGAGTCAATGACGTCAGACTTCGGTGCTCTATAGGGGTCCAATTTGTACTCATTCATGGAGGTCTGCAGTGTTGACCGTTTAATGTGTCTCTAGTCTCCTCCTCAGTGTGTCTCATGGTCCTCTCTGACATGAATGGAAAATTTAAATGTTCTAACTATGCTCTGACCTCCTGCCTCCTGCTGCCATTTTTGTATGGAATGTAAACAGGAAGTGACGTGCTGGTGGGTTGTCATAAAGGGACCGGGTACTTCTTCCGTGTTTTTTGGCAGTTGGCAACCATTTAAGGAGCATTACCGCCACCAGCTGGACTGGATTGTGAACTGGACATGTACAGTAAACCAATAAATAAAAATAAAACTCTATATTCTATTGACTAACTGGGTTTCTCTTATGTATCTAATGATATTATCATATATTTTCCCTGCTGCTTTCCCTAAGAGACCTGACAGTGTTAAATCATGATGTTTCCCCTTTTCCAACTCCTGATATAATTGATTCCTCTCACTGTTGTACTTCCCACATTGGAGAAGTACATGTTCTACTGTTTCTTGTTCGTCACACTCTGTACATTTCCCTGTCGGGTGCTTCCCTATTCTATATAGTGAATCATTCAGCCCTGTATGTCCAATTCTCAACCTCGTGATGATACTCTCCTTCTTCCTCTTCCAGCCCACCGCCCTCTCAGTACCGACCTGCTTTTGAATATTGTACATGTGTCTTCCAACCTCCTCCTCATCCCAGTATTCCTGCCACACTGACTGTGTATAAGCCCTGATCATTGGTTTGATTTCACTCTTACTTAATGGTACCTTCATGTCTATCTGTCTAAATCTTAGTGTTTGTTTGGCCAGGCTGTCTGCATGCTCATTTCCCTCCACACCAACATGAGCTGGGACCCACAGGAATTGTGTTATTATTCCTTTCTTTTCTACTCTAAACAAAATCATATATATTTCATTTATAAGGTCCATTCGGCATGCAGATCTCCCTGATCTTATGTTCTCTAATGCTGAAAAGCTATCCGACGCTATGACCCATACAGTTTTAGGGATATTGGTGCTAGCTTACGTCTCTTTGACTCAAACCGGGTAGGAACACTTCTTTAAAGATAAGTACCTAGTGGCTAAACATCACTGGTTGACATATATAAACAACTGTGTGGAATTAGTGTTTCTGTTTAACTCCATCATTTAGTTGTTTTCCACAAAGAAAGAAGAACTTCTCTCTGTATTTTACTGCATCACCATCATTCTGTGACCCTAATGACCCTGTATGTGAGGACATGAAGCACATGTCTATAACTCCCTATAAATACTTATAATGAATTAGAATGAAAATGTGATCATAACACAGTAGAATTATATCTATAAACACTCATAAGTACTGATGCAATCATAACACATTGTAAAGCCTTTGGTAAGGCCACATTGATAAGGTCAAGTATCAAATTACTTCATAATAGCTGGTCACTCACAGACCTTTTCTTTTGACCAGGATCATAGTGTATTATAATTATCATAGTTGTACATTGTAATATATCATAGTTATTATAAGTGGTCATTGGGTGCTTTATGTTTTGAGTGAATACAAAATGAATTAAATCTATGAATAAATTGTTTCTACCTACACCTCCAGTATTGTCAGGAACTTACTTAAAGCACCCAATGACCATTTATATTAACTTATAACACACTAGAATGTTTTAAAACAGTGATTATTAATCCATAATAAAATTATAATATATTTCAGCTATAAGAATGATAAAACTATGCTCCTTCCAAAAATGTCATGATACGTAACCTTATAAATCCTTATAGAATGCTTTATGTCTAATAATTATTATTTTAAATCATGAATATTGAGGAGTGCTTATAGATTCAGATTATAATATACATATAAACATTGTATGTATGTTTATAATGCATCATAATTGTGTTTTTTTAGGAGAAACAAGGGTTTTATAATGTGTAGCAGACAGAGCTTCTGTCTGAAGACCAAAAGCCTAATATCTCTCATAGTTAGGGGGAGTTAGCTCGTTGTTTTTAGCCCTCTGCTAAATAAAGGCTTAGCTATAACTTTATTCTAAATGTGTTCATAAAATGTGTCTGCTAACACCTCTCAATTAGTTCCAACCCAACTCCTCTGGGTAACTTTGTGGGAGATGATCATAGTTGGGATACTGGCACTGGGCAAAAAACAGGAAAAACACAAATCAGCCAATATGAACTTGGATGTCTAACTAGGGTTTCTGTGGAAGCTGAATCCATTCCAGCCATTTGTTTTAATCCATTCAATCCGGAAACGCATCTCTGTCATTTTAAGATTTCTTTGGTTATTCAAAAATAGCAGATATACAAGCTCATAGCACGGCACCGAGTGCCGCACTATGAGCTTGTAGATCTGCTATTTTTGAAAATGTGTGCAAATCTTTAAATATATATATTTTTTAAAGCGAACATTTTTAACTGATATCTTTGCTTCTGGGGGGTCTCTGGAACAACATTTTTTGAGATGGGGTCAGTGGCCAAACACATATCATTTTGGGGGTCCTTGACGTGAAAAAAAGTTTGAGATCCACCGATTATAGAAACATAAGTTTAAAAAAAAAAACTGTTAGGATTTGAAGACATTTGTAGAATCCCCCCAAAAGCAAAGATTTGAGTTAAAAATGTTTGCTGTAAAAATGTATATATTCAAAGTTTTGCACACATTTTCAAGATTTTTCAAAAAATAGCAGATGTACAAGCTCATTGCGCGGCACTCAGTGTCACCCTATGAGCTTGTAGATCTGCTATTTTTGAATAGCCAAATAAATCTTAAAATGACACAGATACAGTACGTTCCCAGTCTAAATGGGTTAAGGACAAATGACTGCCTGGCCATAAAATCATTCACGCCTACTTTCTTCAAATATGATTCTAAATATAACTATTTTAATGTTTGTTTGTTTTTTCATTAAAAAAAACAATCAAATTTCAATCTGGATGCAAACAATGTGATTTGGGTTGCTAGTGTGAACACTGCTGTCTTATGTGAAATGAATGTAAAATTAAAGTCTCAGCTATAAGGTCATAGGTCAAAGTGGTTCAGGAGGCAGAGCTGCCACTTGAGAAACATAAGGTTCCCGGTTTGATCCCCGGCTCCTCCTGGGTCAGTGTTGAAGTGTCCTTGAGCAAAGCACTGAACCCCTAACTGTCCTGATGAGCAGGTTGTGCCTGCAACCTGTCCCTCAGACATCAAGGAAAAAGACTCATAAATGAATGAAGAGAATCAGAGAATCTTTATATCAAATATCATAAACTTTATAGAACAGTTAAGAAAGTAACAGACCATAACAGTGGCTGGCCTACAAGGGCCAATCATCACACTCTGAACCCCATTTAAAACATAATTACAAAGCTTAATTATAATCACCATTACATCGTATTCAAACAGGTTCACATGTGGCATGATATCAGTGCAGTGAACATATTTACATACATTACATTTTACACTTTAGAAAAGGTAGAAAGGTTCAGACAAACAGTGCCGGCTTAATGCAAGGGCTTTAGGTGCTGCAGCACAGGGCTAGCCTGGCATGGCCAGACTAATATCTCTGTGTAGATATTAGTCTGGAATCTCTGTGTGGAACCTGCATTTCCGAGGGGCAAATAAAAAAAATGCCTCTGGGGATAAACCCGCCCCATATTTGCATACTGGGCCCTGATTGGTCCCTCACAACTTCGGAGGGAGAGAAATACAATCTCTATTGAGAGGAGCCAGACCTAATCTGCAGAGGGCACATTTTTTTTTCAATGGCAAATTCGTCTGGAACCAGGCTAGCACAGGGCACCAAGCTTGGGGGGGGGGGCACCAAGCTTGGGGGGGGGGGGGCACCAAACGGCAGGGAGAAAGTCAAAGAAGACTCAACTTAGAAGCAAAGGCTGCTGAAGGAATATTCCTCGCAGCACCCCCCCAACCCCCCCCCATCTGAACCGTACAATTACAATGTAAGCTTTTAGCAACCCTGCATAAGCCTGCTTGTAATAACCTGCCACGAATCACACTTCATTTGTAAATCTAAATATAATCTCAACAAAAATCCACACAGTTTCAAGTAAAAAGTAGCTCTAATCAACAATGACATCATAGACTTCACCTAGTGCAGAAGAGAGAAGTTCAGCTGTTAATCATTAAAACCATATATATCCTTGACTGTGTGGTCCCATAGGGCTCCATACAAGGCCCCATCCTGTACATAATAAAGAGTGAAGTTTGTAGCAAAACTTTTCAAAATGTGTCAAAATCTTAGATCACAACGCATTGCAGCGCGACATGTGGTGAGCTTGTAGATCTGCTGTTTTCTTCTTTTTTTTTTTAAACCTTGAAAAATGTGGAGTACTTTTGAATATTTTAACACAAATCTTCTCTTACGGGGGTCCCTGGCACACTTTTCTTTTTTTCTTTTCAGATGGGGGTCCGCAGCCAAATACATATCAATTTAGGGGTCCTTGACATGAAAATGTTTGTGAAACTGTGTTTTGAAAAACAGAATAGGGGCTGTAGTCTGGAAGCATAAACATTTCATTTGCATAACTAGGTTCTACATTTTGATCTGTACTTTTGCACATGTAATTCAGTTAGACAGTCAATTAGGCGGGGCCTATATGGTGGCTATATCACATCACCTGTGACCTGTCCTTCAATCTGTCTGGATGATCAGGATACAGCTGGTCCTCTCCCACATCAGTCAGCTTCAAGTTCAACCGCACCTGATGAAGAAAACATGATACAATACAGTATAAGTTTACGATCAAATATAAATTCATAATAAATAAATATTGTGTATTAAAAGTAATTACATGAATAAGATGAAAATTCTAATACATTCTGATGTACTATTTCATAGCTTTGTGTCATGTATGTAAACTGATATCATTGATGTCCATGTTGGATGTCATATGTATTTCTAGATTCCTTCCTTAAACGTATGCGCTACTGTATCACATTGAATCATTACTAGCCCTGCATCGTTTGATATAACTAATAATTATGAATATCTATACAGTATATAACCTTTATATGAAAGGTACACTAAAGGTACCTCATTAGTCTGACTGCCACTGTGTATGTGTGTGTGTGTGTGTGTGTGTGTGTGTGTGTGTGTGTGTGTGTGTGTGTGTGTGTGTGTGTGTGTGTGTGTGTGTGTGTGTGTGTGTGTGTGCGCGCCAGGGGTGGCTAAAGCTGGATGTGTACAAAGGCCGTCTGACATTCACAAGGTCCCTAATTACATGAATTAACAGTGCAGTAAGTGATTTTTTGTTAAAATAATTGTGATAGTAATCATTACTATAGAGTGTTTGTTCAGTAACAGTGTTAAATAGCTCTATATTGTGATAGTAATCATTACTATAGTGTTTGTTCAGTAACAGTGTTAAATAGCTCTATATTGTGATAGTAATCATTGCTATAGAGTGTTTGTTCAGTAACAGTGTTAAATAGCTCTATATTGTGATAGTAATCATTACTATAGAGTGTTTGTTCAGTAACAGTGTTAAATAGCTCTATATTGTGATAGTAATCATTACTATAGAGTGTTTGTTCAGTAACAGTGTTAAATAGCTCTATATTGTGATAGTAATCATTACTATAGAGTGTTTGTTCAGTAACAGTGTTAAATAGCTCTATATTGTGACAGTAATCATTACTATAGAGTGTTTGTTCAGTAACAGTGTTAAATAGCTCTATATTGTGACAGTAATCATTACTATAGAGTGTTTGTTCAGTAACAGTGTTAAATAGCTCTATATTGTGAGACACGCTGCTCACGGCCCAGCCGGAGCATTCCTGACATCACCTCCTGTGCACATCCACGAGCCTCCTGAGCTTGTTGTAACAAGACACTGGCCACTTGGCCGAACATGGCCAATGGTTCAATAGGCAGCTTCATCGGACAAGCTCGGTCCTCCTGCCACAGCTTAGACTGGGACAGCCACAGATGGCGCCTCACCGACCAGAGAGCTGCCATAGCCTTGCCTGTTCCTCAAACAGCCTGGGGAGCCTGCAAGCCAGTTGCTCTTTGTTCTACCTTCTCCTGACTCACACCAGTTTGTTAAACAGTTGGTCTTGCCACATGTGTCTGGGTCACACACCTGCTGCTGACAGCACACCTGTCTGCATTAACCAGATGCAATGCATCCATGGTTTGCAGAAATGTGCAATGGCAATTATTTTTTCTTCTTTTTTTAAGATATTTTTTGGGGGGTTGTATGCCTTTATTGATAGGACAGTAGTTTGACAGGAAATGGGAGATGGGGGGTGACACGCAGCAAAGGCCGCCGAGATCAGGACTCGAACCTGCGACACGTTGTCAGGCTACACTGAGCCTAGGTGCCCGGACCGCTACGCCAACGGTTCGGGCTATGGCAACGCTTTTGATTGGGCTGTGACATACATTCACTCTATGGCGCTGCTGCTATAAATTATATTAAGGTTGTTGTGTGTGCCGGCCTTTTTTCTTTTAAATTAAAGTGATACCTTCTTTAAAACAACATAAAAAAGGTAATTTAATACAACATCTGATCTTACCAAGGCTCTCCAACAGGTGTGGTTCGTGTTGTTTAAGGGCATCGTAAAATGCTGCTCTGACACGTGTTCCATCTGTATCTAGCACCGTTGTATACAGCACCCTCATTTGGTCCAATGTTGACTTCTTAGCTTGAATCTCATTATAGAGCCCTGGATGAACCATGGCTCCTAGACTGTCTAGTATATCCATGACTGTGGAGGTGCGTCGAATCAACTGTGCCCTGTTCTTCATCACAAACTGTGCAGCTTGTACTGTAAGAGGAAAAAAGAGTGGTTGAGATAAATATGTAACAGAAAATAATGTCATTATATGAATGATAAATAAAGCTCTCATATGTACATCCCCACGTAAATAGTAGTGTAACAACTGGTACTGGAAGGAAATGATAGTGCTTTTAGAATTAAAGTCTTAGATGTATAGTGCTGTGTGACAGGATCTTTAGAAAACTGCATATTGTAGGAGATTAGAAGAGTAGATATCCTGTGAGTACATATATATACACTGATCTAAAAGTGTTATGAGTTTAGTATAAATGTGTCACTATAACCTTATATTCCAAAGACTGTGTTTATCAAGCATGAGATGAGATCATAGTTAAAGGCCCTCTTCCTCTTTCTCTCTCTCACTCCCTTTTGAAGGGAGTGTTTCACGGAAACTACAGGCAAACTATTTTTGCCTTAAAGTTAATGTTAGTTCATAAAGATAGTAATGTTTTTTGGTCTAAACGATCGTATACTCTTATTGTAATACTAACTGGTAATAACTAAAAGCTTTAAATGGATATCAATTGCACAGCAGAACTCAGTGTGTTAGTTCCCAGTAAACTGAAACTCAACAAGGTACTCCCAAATGCCCTGGCCAACTCATTTTAGACAATAACTCTATAGAGAATTATCAGCACCCCAAGTTAGGGAGGAAGACAGTCCAGATGCCTTGGACGGGATGCATGGGAGCCAAGGTCACTGTGAAGCGTGAGACAGCAGGAAGCCTGATCCCCTTCGTTGGACCAACAGCGACATCTATTGATAATGTTTTATTATAATCTATATTTGACTTATAAGGCTCTGCCAGGGAAAGATTTCAGCATTACAGACTTTTCGCCCTGTGTGCTGGATTTACTTGTGCCAGGGAGAGAATTTTGTATCTCAGAGCTCTGAACTGAATTGTTGGTTGTATCATCCTGTTTTTGATAATTCATTCTGATTTAGGTTCATAAATAATTTAGATTAAAGGGTAATAAAATAATTGGATTCAAACAATTGTAAATCACCTGTTTAGTGACTTTTATTCAAGGGTATTAACTCCTCACTCCACAGAATCACTGAACCGTGCACCTTGCTTATTTATGATTTACTTAGACCTTTATGGTGTGAAGGTTCAGGTTAATCTTAACAGTACATTTATAGCAAGGACAGAACGAAAAGAACAATGTCACCTGTGAGTAAGTCAGCATTGTTCTGGAGCTCTAGTGGTTTCCCACTGTAGTTTTCTTTTAGTTTTTGTTCATTTATTGAGCTCCTCATCTGTCATATTAAAAATCTTGCATTTGGACAGCTGTGCCTCTGGCTCTTTGTTCTGCCATTGTTCTACCTTCTCCTGACTCACACCAGCTTGTTAAACAGTTGGTCTTGCCACATGTGTCTGGCTTACACACCTGCTGGTGACAGCACACCTGTCTGCAGCATGCATATGCAATGCATCCATGGTTTGTAGAAATGTGCAATGGCAACAATTCTTTCTTCTTATTTTTCTAAGATATTTTTTGGGGGCTTTTTATGCCTTTATTGATAGGACAGTAGTTTGACAGGAAATGGGAGATGGGGAGTGACATAGCCTCGCGTGGCCAGACAATATACTGCGTGGATATTAGTCTGGTCCCTATCAACGATATCGCATCGTATCATGAAATTGGCACCCCCCTATAGAATACTAATTTAAGAATAATTTAAAAGAACGATAACTAACTGAAACTGTATTGTGTGTATTGTGTGCTTACAAAACGAACTAAAATGAACTGAAATTATAGTTAAAATGCCCTTCCGCCGGGGGTGGCAGTGGCTCAGGGGTAGAGTGGCTGGTAGAGCGGCCGGATGGGAGCCGCGAGGTTCTCAGTTGGATCCCGGGCTCCCCCATAGTTAGTGTAGAAGTGTCCTTGAGCAAGACACTGAACCCCTAATTGATGAGCAGGTTGGTGCCTTGCATGGTTTCCTCTGCCATCGGTGTGTGAATGTGTGTGTGAATGTGTGTGTGAATGTGTGTGAATGTAATGCACAATCTATGTACAGCGCTTTGGATAAAAGCGCTATATAAATGCACCATATACCCTTCGTTTTCCTCAATATTTATAAGCCTTTTGGATTGAAATTCATTCGATTCCCCTACCAGTTTTATAGCAGTTGCAGCCACCGTACCGCAGCATGTGCGATCATCTGACGCAGCTTGCCCCAAAACACAGTCGCCCCGGGGTAAATCCGGTGGTATTCACCTGGTATTCATAACCTCAGTAAACTATGCCTAAAAACCTAACCTTATTCCTAAACGTAACCTCAGTAAACTATGCCTAAAAACCTAATCTTATTCCTAAACTTAACCCCAGTAAACTATGCCTAAAAACCTAACCTTATTCCTAAACCTAACCCCAGTAAACTATGCCTAAAAACCTAACCTTATTCCTAAACGTAACCCCAGTAAACTATGCCTAAAAATCTAAACTTATTCCTAAACTTCTCCTCAGTAAAACTATGCCTAACCCTTATTTCGAACCTTATCCTAAGTAAAACAAATACAAGAATACTAGAACCGCTGGTAGTTGAAAAAAGTGGGGGTGAGTGTGTTTTGGGGCGAGGCTTCCACGTTACTTTGGCATATGGGCGACGGCGAAAAAATTTGGGAGAAAGCGGCATGTTGAAGTGGACAGAGGACATGTTGCCAGAAAGCACCAGGTTCTTACTCTGTATCTCATCATTACAGGAGATGACCACTCTCTGGATCTCCTCTTTGTCCAACACCACCGTCTAGTAGGACGGACGGACACACACACACACACACACACACACACACACACACACACACACACACACACACACACACACACACACACACACACACACACACACACACACACACACACACACACACACACACACACACACACACACACACAAAATGCAGTGTATCCATTAAACACACACCACTGTCTACAACAAACACACATGACAGCATACACATTAAACCACATTATTACACGCCTTGGTTGAATTCTTGATTCTGATTGGTCAATCAGTGAATTCATTGGTGTGTTATTTTTCAATAATGACCTCTGAACTCAATAACAGAGCACTGTCTAATGAAAGACTCAGCAGGTGGTGAGGTGTGTGTGTGTGTGTGTGTGTGTGTGTGTGTGTGTGTGTGTGTGTGTGTGTGTGTGTGTGTGTGTGTGTGTGTTTACCTTGTCAGTGAGCTGGTCCAGGTACCTATGTGCGTTGTCAGCTTCAAGTACAACCGCACCTGATGAAGAAAACATGATACAATACAGTATCAGTTTACGATCAAATATAAATTCATAATATATAAATATTGTGTATTAAAAATAATTACATGAATAAGATGAAAATTCTAATATATTCTGATGTACTATTTCATAGCTTTGTGTCATGTGTGTAAACTGACATCATTGATGTCCATGTTGGATGTCATATGTATTTCTAGATTCCTTCCTTAAACGTATGTGCTACTGTATCACATTGAATCATTACTAGCCCTGCATCGTTTGATATAACTAATAATTATGAATATCTATACAGTATATAACCTTTATATGAAAGGTACACTAAAGGTACCTCATTAGTCTGACTGCCACTGTGTGTGTGTGTGTGTGTGTGTGTGTGTGTGTGTGTGTGTGTGTGTGTGTGTGTGTGTGTGTGTGTGTGTGTGTGTGTGTGTGCCAGGGGTGGCTATAACTGGATGTGTACAAAGGCCGTCTGACATTCACAAGGTCCCTAATTACATGAATTAACGGTGCAGTAAGTGATTTTTTGTTAAAATAATTGTGATAGTAATCATTACTATAGAAGTGTTTGTTCAGTAATAGTGTTAAATAGCTCTATATTGCGATAGTAATCATTACTATAAAGTGTTTGTTCAGTATCAGTGTTAAATAGCTTTATATTGTGATAGTAATCATTACTATAAAGTGTTTGTTCAGTAACAGTGTTAAATAGCTCTATATTGTGATATTAATCATTACTATAGAGTGTTTGTTCAGTAACAGTGTTAAATAGCTCTATATTGTGATAGTAATCATTACTATAAAGTGTTTGTTCAGTAACAGTGTTAAATAGCTCTATATTGTGATATTAATCATTACTATAGAGTGTTTGTTCAGTAACAGTGTTAAATAGCTCTATATTGTGATAGTAATCATTACTATAAAGTGTTTGTTCAGTAAAAGTGTTAAATAGCTGTATATTGTGATAGTAATCATTACTATAGAGAGTTTGTTCAGTAACAGTGTTAAATAGCTGTATATTGTGATAGTAATCATTACTATAGAGTTTGTTCAGTAACAGTGTTAAATAGCTCTATATTGTGATAGTAATCATTACTATAGAGTGTTTGTTCAGTAACAGTGTTAAATAGCTCTATATTGTGATAGTAATCATTACTATAGAGTGTTTGTTCAGTAACAGTGTTAAATAGCTCTATATTGTGATAGTAATCATTACTATAGAGAGTTTGTTCAGTAACAGTGTTAAATAGCTCTATATTGTGATAGTAATCATTACTATAGAGTGTTTGTTCAGTAATAGTGTTAAATAGCTCTATATTGTGATAGTAATCATTACTATAAAGTGTTTGTTCAGTATCAGTGTTAAATAGCTCTATATTGTGATAGTAATCATTGCTATAGAGTGTTTGTTCAGTAACAGTGTTAAATAGATCTATGTTGTGATATTAATCATTACTATGGAGTGTTTGTTCAGTAACAGTGTTAAATAGCTCTATATTGTGACAGTAATCATTACTATAGTGTTTGTTCAGTAACAGTGTTAAATAGCTCTATATTGTGATAGTAATCATTGCTACAGAGTGTTTGTTCAGTAACAGTGTTAAATAGCTCTATATTGTGATAGTAATCATTACTATAGAGTGTTTGTTCAGTAACAGTGTTAAATAGCTCTATATTGTGACAGTAATCATTACTATAGAGTGTTTGTTCAGTAACAGTGTTAAATAGCTCTATATTGTGAGACACGCTGCTCACGGCCCAGCCGGAGCATTCCTGACATCACCTCCTGTGCACATCCACGAGCCTCCTGAGCTTGTTGTAACAAGACACTGGCCACTTGGCCGAACATGGCCAATGGTTCAATAGGCAGCTTCATCGGACAAGCTCGGTCCTCCTGCCACAGCTTAGACTGGGACAGCCACAGATGGCGCCTCACCGACCAGAGAGCTGCCATAGCCTTGCCTGTTCCTCAAACAGCCTGGGGAGCCTGCAAGCCAGTTGCTCTTTGTTCTACCTTCTCCTGACTCACACCAGTTTGTTAAACAGTTGGTCTTGTCACATGTGTCTGGGTCACACACCTGCTGCTGACAGCACACCTGTCTGCATTAACCAGATGCAATGCATCCATGGTTTGCAGAAATGTGCAATGGCAATTATTTTTTCTTCTTTTTTTAAGATATTTTTTGGGGGGTTGTATGCCTTTATTGATAGGACAGTAGTTTGACAGGAAATGGGAGATGGGGGGTGACACGCAGCAAAGGCCGCCGAGATCAGGACTCGAACCTGCGACACGTTGTCAGGCTACACTGAGCCTAGGTGCCCGGACCGCTACGCCAACGGTTCGGGCTATGGCAACGTTTTTGATTGGGCTGTGACATACATTCACTCTATGGCGCTGCTGCTATAAATTATATTAAGGTTGTTGTGTGTGCCGGCCTTTTTTCTTTTAAATTAAAGTGATACCTTCTTTAAAACAACATAAAAAAGGTAATTTAATACAACATCTGATCTTACCAAGGCTCTCCAACAGGTAGGGTTGGTGTTGTTTAAGGGCATCGTAAAATGCTGCTCTGACACGTGTTCCACCTTGTTCTAGCACCGTTCTATACAGCATCCTCATTCGGTCCTGTGATGTGTTCTCAGCTTGAATCTCCATATAGAGCTCTCGATGAACCATGGCTCCTAGACTGTCTAGTATATACATGACTGTGGAGGTGCGTTGAATCAACTGTGCCCTGTTCTGCGTCACAAACTGTGCAGCTTGTACTGTAAGAGGAAAAAAGAGTGGTTGAGATAAATATGTAACAGAAAATAATGTCATTATATGAATGATAAATAAAGCTCTCATATGTACATCCCCACGTAAATAGTAGTGTAACAACTGGTACTGGAAGGAAATGATAGTGCTTTTAGAATTAAAGTCTTAGATTTATAGTGCTGTGTGACAGGATCTTTAGAAAACTGCATATTGTAGGAGATTAGAAGAGTAGATATACTGTGAGTACATATATATACACTGATCTAAAAGTGTTATGAGTTTAGTATAAATGTGTCACTATAACCTTATATTCCAAAGACTGTGTTTATCAAGCATGAGATGAGATCATAGTTAAAGGCCCTCTTCCTCTTTCTCTCTCTCACTCCCTTTTGAAGGGAGTGTTTCACGGAAACTACAGGCAAACTATTTTTGCCTTAAAGTTAATGTTAGTTCATAAAGATAGTAATGTTTTTTGGTCTAAACGATCGTATACTCTTATTGTAATACTAACTGGTAATAACTAAAAGCTTTAAATGGATATCAATTGCACAGCAGAACTCAGTGTGTTAGTTCCCAGTAAACTGAAACTCAACAAGGTACTCCCAAATGCCCTGGCCAACTCATTTTAGACAATAACTCTATAGAGAATTATCAGCACCCCAAGTTAGGGAGGAAGACAGTCCAGATGCCTTGGACGGGATGCATGGGAGCCAAGGTCACTGTGAAGCGTGAGACAGCAGGAAGCCTGATCCCCTTCGTTGGACCAACAGCGACATCTATTGATAATGTTTTATTATAATCTATATTTGACTTATAAGGCTCTGCCAGGGACAGATTTCAGCATTACAGACTTTTCGCCCTGTGTGCTGGATTTACTTGTGCCAGGGAGAGAATTTTGTATCTCAGAGCTCTGAACTGAATTGTTGGTTGTATCATCCTGTTTTTGATAATTCATTCTGATTTAGGTTCATAAATAATTTAGATTAAAGGGTAATAAAATAATTGGATTCAAACAATTGTAAATCACCTGTTTAGTGACTTTTATTCAAGGGTATTAACTCCTCACTCCACATAATCACTGAACCGTGCACCTTGCTTATTTATGATTTACTTAGACCTTTATGGTGTGAAGGTTCAGGTTAATCTTAACAGTACATTTATAGCAAGGACAGAACGAAAAGAACAATGTCACTTGTGAGTAAGTCAGCATTGTTCTGGAGCTCTAGTGGTTTCCCACTGTAGTTTTCTTTTAGTTTTTGTTCATTTATTGAGCTCCTCATCTGTCATATTAAAACTCTTGCATTTGGACAGCTGTGCCTCTGGCTCTTTGTTCTGCCATTGTTCTACCTTCTCCTGACTCACACCAGCTTGTTAAACAATTGGTCTTGGCACATGTGCCTGGGTTACACACCTGCTGCAGCATCCAGATGCAATGCATCCATGGTTACTTACAAGTGTGTGTGTGTGGGGTAGGGCTGAACGATTTTGGGGAAAAATCTAATTGCGATTTTTCTGACTGATATTGCGATTGCGATTTGTTTGCGATTTTTAAATTTTATATACATTTTTTTTTTAAGTCAAGCTTCAGTTTAGTATTCACTGTGTACGTTTAAAAAGTAATTTGAAGTAATGGAACATTACCAAATGGCATACCATTTATTTACTGTTCTAGATTCTAATAAATAAGGATGAGAACTAAAAGATATGAATTGCTTCATTGCTTCCAACATGTATCTTCCAAGTACTTTTTTTCCCCATGTATATATTTAAACATTTAGCTGGAATAGAAATAGCTTATTTTTGTAAACAACCCAACATTGAACTTGTTAAGTCATTAACTTATGGCTCAAGAAGAGAAGCTTTTTCTGAAATGAAGTTCAATAAATAAAAATAAAATTAAACAAAGAATTACCTTTTTGTGTAAACAATTCACAGCAGTGAAATAAGTAGGTATTTCACTTATGGCTAAATAAGCATATTTACTGACAGGGGTTGACACTAAGGTCTCAGAGGCACTTGCCTGTCGGGCAAGTACAGGTAATTGTCTACTTGCCCACAGGTCTTGCCCACTTGCCTGAAAAGTAAATTGTCCTTTATAAAATGATAGGTTAAATTTGAATTACTGTTCAATTTTTTACTTTCTACTTCCGAATTATGGGGCTGCACGAGAAAAAAGTCATACCTCAATATTTATGCCAAATATCTAAATAGCTATGAATATGACTATGGGTTAAAGGTAGGGTAAGTGATATTTTTTGGTTAAAACAAAAAGGCTTTTGTTATGGATTAAAGCTCCATATTCTGATAGTTAGACCATTTCAGCCAATCAGGAGAGTACCCATCTATCAGCTTCATTTTTATAGTGTTCCAGTTCCAATTTTACATGCTCATTTCTTTGTGTCATCACTTCCAATTTCAATTGTTTAATCTGTATCCTGAGTTCTCTGTCCTGATATCCTGACCTGAAAAGGCATTTTCTGTTTAATAAAGAGCTGGAGAGACATGGAGACTCATGTTACTGAACAAACACTCTATAGCAATGAGTACTATCAGAATATAAAGCTATTTAACACTTATTTTAACAAAAGAAAATCACTTACCCTACCTTTAACACTTGTCATTTTATATTTGTAGTGAAAACAGCACATTTTAGGCCAGCAGTGCTCTTATTTTACATTCCACAGACCAGAAGACACTTACTTTTCCATTACTTGACAAAACGCTCTTATTTTGAAGTCCATCGACCAGAAGTCAAGGGTTTACGTTCGTCTGACTTGACACTTGTTAAGCTTTGACCGTTCAATAAACAAACGGAGGTACTGGGCTTGCGCTGCTGTTTTGAACTGATACTGACATAAGGAAGGCTTTACAAGCTTCTTGTATTTTCACACGTCAGTTAGGGACAAGTAGGGAACTGCAGCACATGTGACAAAAGTCAGCGGGTGTTTTTATTTTATATCGCGGGTGGGATGCAAGCAGCCGTGCTCGTCATCAACTCCACTTTCTCACAAACTTATCACTTCACTCTAGATTCCAAACGTGATTTTGCAACCCAGTGATTTATAACTAGTTGCGTGCCCGTGTCTTCAGTATTATGTGAGCTTGTAGATTAGCTGTTTTCGCCGCGTCGCAGGTTCTGTGTGTGTGTGTGTGGGGGGGAGAGAGGGGGAGGGGGAGCGCTCTGGCCACGCTCAAGTGTCTTACAGAAACAATTCCATAGATAGGAGCAACACTACTACTACACTACTTGTGTCGCACCGAAAATAATGTTTTACCGCTACGCGCGGCATCAGGGATTTGCTTAACAACGGCCGTTCGACAAACTTTAAATACTCGTAGCCGACGGAGACCTAACTCTAATGAGGGAGAGAGAGAGAGAGAGAGAGAGAGAGAGAGAGGGGGGAGGGGCTCGCTGCCCTCTCGCTCCCTGTAGAGAGAGGCAGGCAGCCACTCTGGAGAGAAGTCCCGCGGGTGCTCTGGGATTAATATGAATATTAAAATGATTTATTATGATAAAATAAAAAATAAAAAAATCGCGGCCTTTGCGATTAGCTAATCGCGTGGTTTCAAATCACGATTTCGGTTTGAAAACGATTAATCATTCAGCCTTAGTGTGGGGTGGATACGCTGCATTTGTATGATTTAGTTTGTGTTTATTATGTACTTGTATATTATAAGTATAATGGATGTCAGAAAAAAAAAATGAAAAAAATAATATTAGGAATCGGGAATTGGAACCGTTAGGAACCGGAACCGTTAAGAGGGAATCGGTAAGGAATCGGAACCGTTAAAATTCTAACGAGTCCATGACCATGTTTTCAATAGGAACTAACCATGTCACAGTCAGTGTGTGAAGCGCTTAACAAGTGCATAATTAACTGATATTAAAGGTAGGGTAAGTGATGTTTTAAGTTAAATTGTTAAACAGCACTATATTTTTGATAGTAATCATTGCTATAGAGTGTTTGTTCAGTAACAGTGGTCTCCCTGTCTCTCCAACTCTTTAATAAACAGAAATACATTTTCAGGTGGGTGACAACATTTCAGCCAATCAGGAGAGAGTACACAATTATCAGGTTCAATTTTATATTGTTCAGTTCCAATTTTGCATGCTTATTTCTTTAACGAAAACGAACGAAATAACAAAATCTGAAATTTCAAAAACATTTGTTAACTGAACTAAATGAAAACTAGAATACTAGGGGTGTGCCGATATATCGTCCCGCGATATATCGCGATGTTTTTGTTATGTATCGGTTTTTTTTAAAACAATTATATATATATATTTTTTTTTTCATATATTTTCATAAGCTTTTTTTCCCCCCCATATATTTTCATAATAAAAAAGTGCAATATATCGTATCGTATCTATATCGTATCATATCATGAAATTAGTGTCAAAATTAGCGGCACACCCCTATAGAATACTAATTTAAGAATAATTTAAAAGAAAGATAACTAACTGAAACTGTATTGTGTGTATTGTGTGCTTACAAAACTAACTAAAACAAACTGAAATTATAGTCAAAATGTCCTTCCGCCCGGGGGTGGCGTTTTTCTCAATATTTATACTATAAGCCTTTTGGATTGAAATTCATTCGATTTCCCCTACCAGTTTTATAGCAGTTGCGGCCACCGTACGGCAGCATGTGCGGTCCTCTGACGTAGCTTGCCCCAAAACACAGTCGCCCCGGGGAAATCCGGTGGTATTCACCTGGTATTCCTAAACCTAACCTCAGTAAACTATGCCTAAAAACCTGACCTTATTCCTAAACGTAACCTCAGTAAACTATGCCTAAAAACCTAACCTTATTCCTAAACGTAACCTCAGTAAACTATGCCTAAAAACCTAACCTTATTCCTAAACGTAACCTCAGTAAACTATGCCTAAAAACCTAACCTTATTCCTAAACGTAACCTCAGTAAACTATGCCTAAAAACCTAACCTTATTCCTAAACGTAACCTCAGTAAACTATGCCTAAAAACCTAACCTTATTCCTAAACGTAACCTCAGTAAACTATGCCTAAAAACCTAACCTTATTCCTTAACGTAACCTCAGTAAAAAGGTGCCAAAATCTAAACTTATTCCTAAACTTCTCCTCAGTAAAACTATGCCTAACCCTTAACTTACTTCGAACCTTATCCTCAGTAAAACAAATACAAGAATACTAGAACCGCTGGTATGTGAAAAAAATGGGGGTGAGTGTGTTTTGGGGCAAAGCTTCCGCGTTACTTTGGCATAATGGCAACGCCGAAAATAGTTGGGAGAAAGCGACATGTTGAAGTGGACAGGGGACATGTTGAAGTGGACAGAGGACATGTTGAAGAGGACAAAGGACATGTTGAAGTGGACAGAGGACATGTTGAAGTGGACAGAGGACATGTTGAAGAGGACAGAGGACATGTTGAAGTGGACAGAGGACATGTTGAAGTGGACAGAGGACATGTTGAAGTGGACAGAGGACATGTTGAAGTGGACAGAGGACATGTTGAAGAGGACAGAGGACATGTTGAAGTGGACAGAGGACATGTTGAAGAGGACAGAGGACATGTTGAAGTGGACAGAGGACATGTTGAAGAGGACAGAGGACATGTTGAAGTGGACAGAGGACATGTTGAAGTGGACAGAGGACATGTTGAAGTGGACAGAGGACATGTTGAAGTGGACAGAGGACATGTTGAAGTGGACAGAGGACATGTTGTCAGAAAGCACCAGGTTCTTACTCTGTCTCTCGGCCTCATTACAGGAGATGACCACTCTCTGGATCTCCTCTTTGTCCAACACCACCGTCTAGTAGGACACACACACACACACACACACACACACACACACACAGTATTGTATCCATTAAACACACACCACTGTCTACAACAAACACACATGACAGCATACACATTAAACCACATTATTACACAGCTTGGTTGAATGCTAGATTCTGATTGGTCAATCAGTGAATTCATTGGTGTGTTACTTTTCAATATTATGACCTCTGAACTCAATAACAGAGCGCTGTCTAATGAAAGACTCAACAGGTGGTTAGGTGTGTGTGTACCTTGTCAGTGAGCTGGTCCAGGTAACTGTGTGCGTTGGCGTCCTGGACCCTCAGCAAACCTAGGGCCTCCAGCCTGAGGCTGTCCAGCAGAGAGGCCTCGTCCTGGGCAGCCACCGCCTCCTGCACCTGCCTCACCACAGCCAGCACTGGATGGATGGAGCCAGCACACACACACACACACACACACACACACACACACACACACACACACACACACACACACACACACACACACACACACACACACACACACACACACACACACACACACACACACACACACACACACACACACACACACACATTATGTGAATATACTTTTATTGCTCCTAGCATCGATGATTTCTTGTATATTATTGTGTCTTTATATGTCTTGATGAATTGAATACACAGGACCTCAATGGAAACAAACTCCCAGGGCTTTTTGTGTTATCCTTTTAGCATTATTGTAGAACTGACTGTATGTTTTTTTATATATGTATTTTGGATCTTCTTAGTGAGATTTCTCCTGCTTGTAACTGTGTAGAATGGGTGAAAGACTCCACTGTGTTTGTGTTACTACTGTGCTATGAAAACTGTAGGTATGGGTCGTAACGAGGTGGTGCAAGGCCATTTGGACCGGAGTGGTGTGGTGTGGTGTGGTGTGGGGCAGGGCTGCTGTGTCGAAACCCGACATATTTGATCGACTACTTCAAATGTGAGGTGGACTCGGGCAAATACTGTGGCACGGTCATGTTGGACCTCCAGAAGGCATTTGAAGGCATTAAATCACTCTATACTGATTGATAAGGCAATCGGTTTTGATCAGTGAACTGGATGAAATTCTATCTGGAGGGGAAACAGGTGGTGGATGTGAACGGAACCCTGTCCTCCCTCCTCCCAGTGAGCTGTGGTGTTCCTCAAGGAAGCATACTAGGGCCTTAACGGTTCCTAATTTACGTTAACAACATGACATCAGCATGTGACTGCAATTTGTTCTTGTTCGCAGATGACTGCTCGCTAAAATCCGTCAAACTATCATTACACCTGGGTCAAATGTTTCAGTCCAAAATTAACCTCAGTAAGGCCACAAACTTTACGATCAGAATGGGTGACGATGTTATCACATGGAAAGAATATATTACCTATATGGGTTATATTTTAGATTAAACAAATATTTCCGGTGATAATCCAGAAAGTCAACCAAGGAATAATAGTTTTGGGCAGGGTCTCCTCGTTGGTCAGTAGGAACACACTGAGGACACTAGCTGGAGCACAAATACAATATCATTTTGACTATGCATGTACCTCATGGTACTATAACACCTCATAGCATTAAAACCAAAACTACAGACCTCTCAAAACATACTAATCATCACAACTACTAGACCTCACACCTAGGACTCACCTAACCCCTGCTCATGATGCTAGGGTGGGATCAAATCAAATCAAACTTTATTTATGGATGGCTCAGGGTAGAGGACAGAGTCAAACAACTTGCAATGGACCTGGTCTACAAGATACTCAAGGGACCAGTGACCATGTACCTGTCAGACTACTTCACTAGAGTGAGAAACGCTCATGGGCACAACACCAGAGGGAGCTCCACTGATGACGTTCCCCCCCGGTTTTGGCACAAACATGGGAATTAATACATTTTACTGTTATACCACCAAAATGTGGAATGCCCTACCAACAGCCATCAAAAAGTGTGACTCCCTTTCCCTACCCTCTTTCAAAACCGCCATAAAAGAACACCTGTCTGCAATTTTCAACAGGACCTAGACTACTAGACTTTCTAGCTTGCCACAAGAAATCCCCCCCCTCCCCTCTCACTCACACTCACACACACCTGTAGTTCTGTTACAACATTAATACAGTTAAAATGTCTGCTACCGTTCTGAACAACAGTGTCCAGGTCAGTGTCCAGGGACCAGGTCATTACGATGTCCTGCAGGTTGAACTGGACAGAGGACATGTTGAACTGGGACAGAGGACATGTTGAAGTGGACAGAGGACATGTTGTCAGAAAGCACCAGGTTCTTACTCTGTCTCTCGGCTGCATCATTACAGGAGATGACCACTCTCTGGATCTCCTCTTTGTCCAACACCACCGTCTAGTAGGACACACACACACACACACACACACACACACACACACGCACACACACACACACACACACACACACACACACACACACACACACACACACACACACACACACACACACACACACACACACACAGCAGTGTATCCATTAAACACACACCACTGTCTACACTAAACACACATGACAGCATACACATGAAACCACATTATTACATGGTTTGGTTGAATGCTTCATTCTGATTGGTCAATCAGTGAATTCATTGGTGTGTTATTTTTCAATAATGACCTCTGAACTCAATAACAGAGCACTGTCTAATGAAAGACTCAGCAGGTGGGTAGGTGTGTGTGTGTGTGTGTGTGTGTGTGTGTGTGTGTGTGTGTGTGTGTGTGTGTGTGTGTGTGTGTGTGTGTGTGTGTGTGTGTGTGTGTGTGTGTGTGTACCTTGTTAGTGAGCTGGTCCAGGTACCTGTGTGCGTTGTCGTCCTGGATCCCCCGCAGACCCAGGGCCTCCAGCCTGAGGCTGTCCAGCAGAGAGGCCTCGTCCTGGGCATCCACCGCCTTCTGCACCTGCTTCACCGCAGCCTGTACCAGCCTCACTGGATGGATGGACCAACACACGCACGCACACACGCACGCACACGCACGCGCACACGCACACACACACACACACACACACACACACACACAATTGTTACGTGAATATACTTTTATTGCTCCTAGTATTGATGATTTCTTGTATATTATTGTGTCTTTATATGTCTTGATGAATTGAATACACAGGACCACAATGGAAACAAACTCCAAAGCATTATTGTAGAACTGTTATGGGGTTGCCAACAGCAATACCGCCAACTTAAGCACGTTGGCTGTTATCATCTCGGCCTTGATTTTTTTTTTGCAGTATTTGCATCATTAAACATTGCACTGTTCAGTGTACTGTAGTCCTGCTGTTGTAGCTCAGTCTGTGTTTAACTAACTATACGCTAGTATATACTAACATAACGTCACATGAAGCAACTTTGTAATTGTCGGTAGAGCAATACTAGATAGATGCACCTTTATTTTGTGTCGCCCGCTTGTGCATGTCTGTGCCAGCATGTTGTTTTACGTTGTTTTCTCCTCCATAAGTATAAATTATTGAAAACTCTGTCTGACACATGCAGAAGTCTCTGGACTGCAGATGTGTCCATTTAACACAGTTAAAGTTTTTAGGAGGGCCTGGGCCCGCATCTTCCTCTCTATTTCCTCTTTCATGCTCACGGCCACCAGTGTGCATTTTTCCACACACGCCACACAATGATGTGCCCGCCCACCTGAGGAAATCTCACACAAGCACACACATACAAACACGCGAGCGTGCACTGTGCCTTTACAATCGATACGACACACCTCCCCACCCCCCAAAACATTTTCGGATAAGGATAATTCCTTTTAACAGGTCGTTCATGAAAGTCCTTGCGGTCTTGTTTCCAATGAGAACCTGTGAGCAATTGGGGTTAAGAGTCTTGCTCAGGGACAAATTTCATATCATCGGCACATATGCTGGGATAGCCTGGAATCGAACCTGGGGCAACCAGGGCCAGCTGGTTCCCTAGGCGGGCTCACTAACCACTCAGCTATAGCCGCCCCTCAATCTGCACGATTCACACACATGACCTATTTGGATTCAAAATTGCCGAAAAGCTACAAGTTTGCTTGCCTGTATACTCCTTTAGCCAAATTCCAACACTCAAATCTCTGCTCACTCGCTCACTCCACAAGCGTTTGTAAATCAGCGATTTTCTAAGTGTGATACCGTCACGTGTTGAAGTATAAACCAAGCTTATTGAGGCATGAAAAGCACCACAACTCACTGAGTTCTCAAACGATTTACACGCGGTTTGGTTTGTATGACACAGGATTAAGAATGCTGGCTTTCATACCAAAATGCTTACATAATAACGGATACACGGATTGCACGCTATGTTCATGATTTACGGGATTTTGTTTCAAACAGAGCATTCCTGCAAACTTTAGAAGCCAATCTTAGCCAAGACCTGTTTCGTTAACTGACTATAGAGATACTGTGTACCGATTTGCGTGATGTTTGGACAAAATCTGTAGGAGTAATATCAAAAACTGTGTTTTTCAATACATCGACCTCCTGGTGGCACTATAACAGGCCCATGTGAACATTTTGGGGCAGTGGTTCTGCTCTGGCATTCAGGGAGTGTGTGTGCACAGTTTCGCTGCGAGTGGCCGGTGTCGGAGATTAGCTGCTCACAGACGGACGGACGGACGGACAGGGTGCAAAACATAGTCTCTGGACGTCCCAGACTCTTCTCCCTTCCCTGAATCACCCTGGACAACGCTACACACATCAGAGACTCTTTTCAAGGTTATAATAGTTTGGGATTTTTCATTATAGTTTAGTTTTAGTTAGTTTTGACAATTTATTTTCTAATTCAGTTAGTTTTAGTTAGTTTTGACAATTTATTTTCTAATTCAGTTAGTTTTAGTTAGTTTTGACAATTATTTTTCTAATTCAGTTAGTTTTAGTTAGTTTTGACAATTCTTTTTCTAATTCAGTTAGTTTTAGTTGGTTTTTAGAGCGGGTTTGCTAGTTTTTATTTAGTTTAAATTTTTGTGAGAACGCTTAGTTTTAGTTTAGCTTTAGTTTTTTTCATACTTTTGGTTATTTGTCAAGTGCAGGATTCAAAAAGGTCAGAGTAAGTATTGTGTAATAAAAACTCAACAAAAGATACCATTTAAATATATATTCAGTTACTGTTGGACAATTAATCAAAAAAAACTATAACAGTCCACAAGATAGCAGCATTAAGTGCAAAATGTACTGTGCCTGGTATAAATCAAAATAGCCATACAATATATGAACATAAACCCTTTCATGAGACACACAGGGGTCTCTGGTTTCTGGGTGCTCAGAGAGGCTGCCTTGTCAAGGTACTCGCTATCAGTGGTGGGAAAGGTACTCACATTTGTTACTTAAGTAAAAGTATCAATACTGCAATGTAAAAATACTCTGTTACAAGTAAAAGTCCGGAATTAAAAATGTACTTGAGTAAAAGTACAAAAAATGTACTAAGTGCAAAAGTAGAAGTACTCGTTATGCAGAATGTCCCATTTCACAAGTTTTCAAAATGTATAAAAATCTTTTGAAAATAGCAGATCTAAAAGCTCTCAATGCTTCGCATCGCGACGCATTGTGAGCTTGTAGATCGTCTATTTTCAAATGGCCGAAATGTATGTAGGGCTGAAGTGGTTAAGGTATGTTTTGTAATAATAATCAAAATACCTCTGGAATGGAGGATCGCCACCGGACAGTTTGTATTTTTCCCTATACTACAACACCCCTGTGTGTGCAATGAGCTGATCTCCGGGAGGACGGAGGTCACATAGAATATTCCATAATTGTTCTAAAGGTACAGTAAAATCGCTCGTTTTCGCTGGCAGCAGTGGCACACTATTATACTATTACTCTGGCAGTCAAAGAGTAATTGGCAGTTAATGAGTAATGACTGGTTTCTCTCACCTTGTTTTCTTGCTGCTTCTTGGAACATCTGGTTGGTGTAGTGGCTTCCAGTGTTCTTCTCCACCATCTGGTTGATTTTCTCCAGCAGCTCAGTGACCTGAGAGGGATCCTTACTTTTGTTGTCAAAGACATGATAATGACCATTATATTTGCTGATTAAGTCTCGTAGTTCTGGAGAATCTTTCACAAATTCTTCAATTGTTTGACCTTTAAGCTTGAGTGAGTCACCATGAGTGAAGAGAATCATGGTGTATTTGTCTGAACTTTGTCCAAATTTTTCCTGAATCTTTGCCACAACTTTCTTCTCCTCATCTGTGTATCTCCCTAGTTTGATCACAGCCAGGAACACTTGAGGACCAGGAGCAGCACAAGTAATACAGTTTTTGACCTCTTGAATGGTTTCATCTTCACTGAACTTAGTGTCAAACAAGCCTGGAGTGTCAATAACAGAAACCTTTCTACCAGCCACCTCACCACTGGCCTTATTACAGGTCTTTGTCACTGAGTTGGCTGCAACTCTGGATTCAAATGCTTCAGGACCGAGGATGGTGTTTCCTGTGGCACTCTTTCCAGCTCCAGTCTTCCCCACCATCACAATCCGGATTTCTTCATCATTTATGAGAACTAAAGAAAGAAAGAAAAAAAGAAAAAAAGAAAGAAAGAAAGAAAGAAAGAAAGAAAGAAAGAAAGACAGACATACATTTTTTAATTCTTCACATGGGCCTGTTATGGCACCACCAGGAGGCCGATTTGTGCAAAACCAATTTTTTTACATTACTCCTATAGATTTTATCCAAACGTCATGCAAATCGGTACACAGTATCTCTATAGTTGTTTGATCAACCCGGATCTGTCCGATTTTCCAGATTCGATCCTCATTGGCTAAGGTTGGCTTCCAAAGTTTGCAGGATTGGTCCGCTTCGAACAAAATGCCTCAAATCATGAACGCAGCTTGCGATTACCTGGCGGAGACCTGTGCTCCGAGAAGCACTTTTTTTTTGTTATATTTCATACTCATTTTATTTAGCTAACTAAAACTCACGTAAAACACAAGTTCAGAAACTTAACTTTTGCCTATATTGTTTCAATAATAATTGGTATTGTTTTTTAAATCGTTTTTATCGTTGATTAGATTTTTGGTCAAAAAATCTTTTCAAAAATCTTTTCTTGATAAAGCGACCTGCCACACCTGTGACTGGCACACACCTGTGACTGGCACACACCTGCTGGCCGATGAGTGCCAGTTACAGGTGTGTGACTGGCACCTGAGCATGGGTCTTGCAACTTTGACAGAGATCTCTGGAAGATAAAAAGCCTATGGTCCCTCAGTGAATCAACCAGTCTTCTTGGGGTGTTGTCTTCTTGGTACGGCCACTTCGTGGTCTGCAGAACCCATGCTCACTGGCACACGGTCACATTGTAAAAGTGACTAATCAATAATAAAAATGATAGCAAATAAAATACCAATTGGTATTACTGAAGGGGAGAAATAATTGACCGAAGTTAAGTTTCTGAACTTTTTGTGAAGAGTTTACATGTACATTACACTACTAATCATCAAAGGTGGTCCGGGGACCCCCGATGGTCCTTGAGGGGGTTCCATGGGGTTTGCTGGTAGCAGTGGCACACTATTATACTATTACTCTGGCAGTCAAAGAGTTAATGAGTAATGACTGGTTTCTCTCACCATGTTTTCTTGCTGCTTCTTGGAACATCTGGTTGGTGTAGTGGCTTCCAGTGTTCTTCTCCACCATCTGGTTGATTTTCTTCAGCAGCTCAGTGACCTGAGAGTGATCCTTGCTTTCGTTGTTAAAGACATGATAAAAACCACTATATTTGCTGATTAATTCATTTAGTTCTGTAGAATTTTTCACAAATTCTTGAATTGTTTGACCTTCAAGCTGGTCACCATGAGTGAAGAGAATCATGGTGTATTTGTCTGAACTTTCTCCAAATTCTTTCTGAATCTTTGCCACAACGTTCTTCTCCTCTTCTGTGTATCTCCCTACACTGATCACATACAGGAACGCATGAGGACCAGGAGCAGCGCAGGTAATACAGTTTGTGACCTCTCGAATGGTTTCAGTATTACTGAACCCAGTGTCAAACAAGCCTGGAGTGTCAATAACAGAAACCTTTCGACCATCCACTACACCACTGGCCTGACTACAGGTCTTTGTCACAGAATTGGATGAAAACTCGGCTGTAAATGCTTCAGAACCCAGGATGGTGTTTCCAGTGGCGCTCTTTCCAGCTCCAGTCTTCCCCACCATCACAATCCGGATTTCTACATCATTTGTTATGAGATCTGATAAATGAAGAAAGAAAGAAAGAAAGAAAGAAAGAAAGTAAGAAAGAGAAAAAAAGAAAGAAAGAAAGAAAGAAAGACAATGGCAGTATGTACAGTATTTATAAATTCATCATTTGAAGTGTGTTGATCGTGTTACAGCAACAATGTTTTAATTGGTGCATAATTTAAAGTTTTGGCTCTCTAATAGCATAGCAAGGCTATGAATTAGAGGGGCTAGAATTATCATATGTCATACAAATTTGATTTAGCTAACTAAAACTCACGATTATTTCTCGTATTTTATATAGTTTTTTTTATCGTTGATTAGTCACCTTCATAATGAGGTATAACTTGTAAGGATCGTGCAATCGTGGAATGAACAACACAGCTAAACGTGTGGGTGGCGCCTCCAAAAAAATTGCCAAAATGCCCCAATATGCTTCAGTTGGTAATCACTGTCGTTTTGAGCGACCTGCCAGCACACACCTGCTGGCCGGTGAGTGCCAGTCACAGGTGAGTGAGCATGGGTCTTGCAACTTTGACAGAGATCTCTGGAAGATAAAAAGCCTATGGTCCCTCAGTGAATCAACCAGTCTTTTTGGGGTGTTTTCTTCCTGGTACGGCCACTTTGCGGGCTGTAGTGTCTTTGACTTCACTAGTCTCACGGAACTTGTTTGTAAATGGTACCAGGGCTGACACCAAATAATGCTGCCACTCTGCAGACCATTGCAACATGGGCCTTATTCTGAAGGGACAAACCTGGCATCTTTCCATGGGGGCAGTGTTGCTGCTTGGAGCATACACATACACTCAACAAAGTTGCAGAAGTAGTAGGAGTACACCTTTACACTGTCACATTGTAACGGTGTACTCCTTGGACGTGACCCTCCCATTCCCACCGGGTTTGGTCAATTTGGCGACGCCCCCTTGGCCTGGGAGGCCACGCCCCACCCCCAGCCATTGGCGTTAACACAAACAGCATACTGATGCAGATTTTAAGACAGCAAGACGTAAACAAAGAAACAACAAACGACAAAGAAACACACCAAAGGGAGAAAAAAGGCCTAACATTTTAACTGGGCGATACTCGACAATACCAAGCGACACTAGATGATCGGAGTCAAACAATACCAGCACCAAAACTAACAAAGGAGAAAACGAACACAGACATTCTGCAGAACATGTTCCACTATATCAGTGACAAATACAATGTCTTACAAACTCAAAATGTGTTATTTGTTATCTGTAAATAAATTGTTCCGACAGTATTTCATCAACCGATCCCTTGTTTAATTCATAGAAAATCAGCACAATGTTTCTAATTCAATATCAACATTTTACTATATGGACCATCAATACAATATAGACCTTTACTGACCACTGGAGGGGAATTCATGTCATGGCATCAGTAGTAAAGTATATATTAGGTGTGTGTGTTATTTTTATATCCATTAGACCATCTGTTAGACCACGGACCTGTTTGACCATGTTCGGTCCAGAATGATAACACATTCTCTACTGTAAGAAGCTCTTATTAAATTGAGTTATTTTGCAGTGTCATAGATGCACACGGCGTAGTGTCATCAGTGGGTCGTACCTAGGGGGGAGGAGTCGGCTTGGGGGAAAACACAGATTTCCCCCAGCTGGTATAGGCCGAGGTATTTTGTGGGGTTTTCAAACTCATATGTTGTAAAAGTATACCAATTTAAAAAGCAGGCGTCATGGCTTGCCAGATCACAGGCACAGAACCTTGTTGCCACTTGACAAGGAACGCTATATTAGCAAATTAAACAAGAGTCCGATTGGAATTTTGTCCTGACTGGACAGAGGATCCAACACAACACAATGGCCCGAGGTTATCTGATTTAATCGCCTGGTAAGAGACACTATTACATTTTCTATAGATATGATCAATTCAACTTATTACTCATAATATCAAAAAGCAAAAGCCATTCATTCATCAATGATGTTTATAGAACACGTTGTAGTGAATTCCAAGTACAGGAGACATCGACGCCATAACAGTTTGGAAACACAGTTCAACATTACAGTCATTTAGCAGACGCTTTTATCCGAAGCGACTTACAATAAGTGCATTCAACATAGGTAGGGAAACAAAACTACTAATCACCAGAAGTCTCTTGTGCATTTTCAGCTAAAACAAGCAACCAAGAGTATACCTAGTAAAAGTGCAATATATCAGCTACCTACAAAATAGCAAAATCAAATGAGCAAGAGCTAAAACAAATCGACTAAACAAGATCCAATAAAACAATACAACAATAAAGCAAGAGTTCGTACAACTAGTTAACAACAAGTAGGCAAGGCGAAGAGGAAGGGTAGTGTTTCCAATTGTAAATCTGGTAATGAACACGGAGCTAAAGCAGTGTGTAAATCCTGCATGATATTAAATGGCGCACTTCGCCAAATGATAATGGCGTCGGTACGTGCCGTTCACAAAACAGTCTCTAAACTGTACTTCAAATTCACTATAAACATTATTGGTGACTTAATGACTGTTGGGTTTTGATATTATGGTAAGTTTAATAGATCATATCTTGTAATAGTGTCTCTACCAGGCGATTAAACACTGTGCATATGTAAACATGTTTTGTAACACGGAGGGAGATGGAGAGTAACCAGAAGACTCGCCCCAAAACACGCTCGCCCCCATTTTTTTTCACCGACCAGCGGTTCTTGTATTCTTGTATTTGTTTTACAGAGGATAAGGTTTGAAATAAGTTCAGGGTTAGGCATAGTTTTACTGAGGTTCAGTTTAGGAATAAGGTTATGTTTTGGCACCGTTTTACTGAGGTTACGTTTAGGAATAAGGTTGGGTTTAGGCATAATTTTACTGAGGTTACGTTTAGGAATACCAGGTGTATCCCGGCGGGTTTGCCCGGGGCGACTGTGTTTTGGGGCGAGTGTTTTGGTATTCAGACGGAGATGGAGAGAGGGAAACAGATCTCTGATCTCAGTGGTGCTTGTGCTGAAACTTGACTCATGCAATAAGATATAAGGATAATCTGATAAACCACATGAACCCCAGCTTAAGTATTCTGGGGGAAACATAAACCAAAAATTGCCAATCTAGCTCACAGTTACAACGCGTCGCGTTCCGACGCGTTGTGAGCTCATAGATTGGCAATGTTTGGTCTTTTTAGTCTCATATATCTTAAAAATAAGTCAACTTTCTGAAGGCGAGTGGACGATTGTGTTCCAGTTGTCCTTCTGATGGATTTTTCTGACAATGTTTCTATCGTCCATAAAATAGCTCTGAAAGTGATCCAAACGATCGTGTATGATGTAACTCTATGAGGCAGATCGTTCTGTTTTCCCCCAAGCTAAAATCGAATGGGGCGTTCCTGGGCGTTCCTGTCTATCTCCGTGTGTATCGATACCTGAATACAATTTCCCTTTAAGAAATAAGATAGCTACATGTGCCAGATAATACCCACATACAAATTACCAAGAGATACAAAAACCTTTTCTGTTGACACAGCCCTTACAACTGCAGTCATTCAGTCATAAGTAATAAACAAAATAATTCTGACTTCAGCCTTTTTATAAACCATGTTTGTAAATTTTAACATAAAATTAGTAGTAGTAGTAGTTGTGAGATTTAAACCAACATAGACTTAGGAACCACCAGTAGAATGAATCACCTCAGAATACAGAGTGATAATAAAACAGAAGACTTACCTGAATCCATTATAGTCTGGTCTGCTGGATTCACCAATGGAGCCATCTCTGAAACACATTAGAGTAAAATCATGTGTTAATCTGCACTTGAGGAACTATTAACCTGTTGACTGGAGCTTACAGTATGTGTGGTAACACTTCATGAATATTATATTTTATTAAATTATTGCTTAAGCAAAAACATATATATATATTTAATTATTATTATGCTCTATTTTGTTTAACCATAATAAAATGACATATGCAGTACAGCAGTTGATTGCATGCAGTGGAACTCAGTACATCATGGATTTATCTTACCTTCATCATGATGAGTCTCTTTCACACCTACAGGGGAGAAAGATTACAGGTTAATACACATCATGTTAACTCTTACAAACACTATACATACATTTACTACATGAACACATGTTTGATCAATCAATTTGATCAAGAAGGTTTGACATGTTCTGTAAAAGTAGAGATGTGAGACAGTGATTGGTCAGTGGAGACAATTTACATTTTCACATTGTTATCATTATATATACATAGTGTGTATATCATTGTTACCATTACACATACAGTATATATGTATGTATGTATGTATTGTGGAGTTTCACTGGGAAACCGCCCGACAGGTAGGCACCTCACCAGGGAGAAACAGTGGGAGAGAGACAGAGAGAGACCTGGCAGACAACACCACAGCCTAGGCCACGTCATTGAGGGGCGGTACCTACCTCTCCTCATCATGAATCAGCCCCAACTCAGCGCACCTGCGAATATGACCGGCTAGGTGTGGCACCCCAAGCTACAAACACAGACGCTCTCTCTCACTCTCCACTGGCTCTCCTGGTGAATGGACAGGTGCTCGGGCGGTAAGTGAGAAACTCCACTATTTTCCCTTTACCTGTATGACATTGCTAAAGTGAAATTGGAAACTAAAAGAATGTCTCTTTTATTTTATAGGCAACCTGCGGAACATACTAATTGCATGGATTATGAATGTGAATGGAAACCCCGACCCTGGGAAGAACCTGTGTTACATGTTTACGTTATTATGATTTAAAGTTTGGAAAAGAAAAAACATAAACAATGCTCTCTGAGCCAAACCTGCAATAAATGCCCTTTATTGGGTTTGTACCCTGCCTCACTGTGTCTTGGCCTTGATCAGTGTCCCACATATGGTGGAGAATACGGGTACACTGATCTACGTAAAAAAAAAACACAGCATGGAGCACGCGTCCGCTTTGACGGCGCTACTGAAAAGCCAAACTGACTTGCAGACAGCGGTACAAAAATTAATTGACAGGATCTCCCGAGATGTTTCTGTTACTCGTGCACCACGGGAGGTGCTCACTAAATTGTCACCTGACGATGATATAGAAGCATACTTGGAGGTGTTTGAGCGCACCGCAGCCAGAGAGAGATGGCCGACGGCAGAGTGGGCCTTGCTCTTGGCACCTTTTCTCACAGGTGAAGCGCAGCTGGTCTGTCGGGACCTGACCTTGGCAGACGCTAGAGACTATCGTAAGCTGAAGGAAGCGATATTGGCCAGCCAGGGCTACAGCCTGCCCGCCAGAGCGCAGCGGTTCCACCACTGGGCCTACCAGGCGACCCAGCCACCTCGGCCCCAAGTAGCGAGCCTATTACGCATGACGCACAGCTGGCTGACGAGCGGAGGAGAGCCCCCCATAATCGACCGAATCGTCATAGATAGATGCATACGTTCCTTGCCGCCCGACGCCCGCAGATACGCCTCGCAGGTGAGCCCGAGCTCCCTGGAGGCACTAGTAGCTCTATTGGAGAATCACCAAGTCAGCTTGGAGATGATGAAGTCCACCCGGGCCGACGCACCAAAAGCGCCGACCGACGAGAAGCCCAGCCGCGACCGGCGGAGGACCCAGCAGCCGAACCCGTCCTCCACCCGCACCGACGCGGCCGTCGCAGAGGGCCCCGGCCGGGGTGCACAGCAGCGGCGCTGCTATGTGTGTGGTCAGGCCGACCACATTTCCTGGTCCTGCCCCGACCGGGACCGCGACGCCTCGATGGGGACCGCTGCCAGCTCTGACGCAGCCCGACCGTGTCTGCACACCGGGACGGGACCGCGCCGCCACGCTCGCCTGCCGGTGAAAATCGACGGTGCCGACGCCCATGCGCTCCTCGACTCGGGGAGCGCTGTCACGCTGGTCCGCGCCGACCTGGCGGGCCGGCTCTCCACCACCACGGTGCCGGTGTCCTGCGTACACGGCGATGTCCGCCACTATCCGGTGACGCAGCTCCGGGTCCAGACACCACGGGGTGACGCCGTGGTACCAGCCGGAGTGGTACCAAACCTGCCCGTGCCACTGCTGATCGGAGTGGACTGCATCCTCTTCGACCGATACTGGAAGCCTGGTCTACAGAAGAAACCGCCACATCGCCGGCGCCGCCGCGCTGCGCCACTACACGCCTGCCCGGCGTTTCGCCCCACCTCTCCCGGCTCCGAGAGTGGCACCTCTCCCGAAGAGGCCCCACACACCGCAGCAGCGGAGGAAGAGGAGGCGAGTGCAGCAGAAGAGGAGGTCCAGTCTCCGCCAGGCCGCGACGCCTCAACTGCGGCGAGTGACCCGTTCGCCGAGTTCCCCAGGCCTGAGATGCCCGAAGCCCCGAGGGGGGGGGAAATTCGCCACCGCACAATGGGTCGATCCCACGTTGGACATGGCGCGCCAGAACGTGGCCGCCATCGACGGGAAGAAATGTGACGGGTGAGTACGCTGAATCCCCCGTACTTTCTTGTAAAAAATGGACTGTTGTATAGAGGGGTGATAGACAAGGGGGGGGAAACGATAGAACAACTGCTTGTACCTAAAACATATGTGTCACGAGTCCTGTACCTAGCGCACACGCACCAGTTGGGTGCCCACCTGGGGAGAGACAGCGAGATCCCAAACCGACCCGACGCTGCCGCGACAGCGTCGCGACCGGTACCGACCCGGCGGCAGCGTCGCGACCGGGTCGACGGAGTACCGACACAACCGACCTTTAACCGACGCTTTCACCGACGCTGCCACGGAAGCGTCGCGACCGGGTCGACGGAGTACCGACGCAGTACCGACGCAGTACCGACGCAGTACCGACCACCGACCTTTAAGCAACCTCCTACCGACCCGCCGACCCTGGACAGACTCTCCGCTGACCCCGCTGTGGCGGAGTTTTTTTTTCATTTTGCGCATTGATGTTGAGATTTCATTAAGCCAGATCTTTGTCAATTTTACTTCAATTCTTATCATTGTAATGTTTATATGATCTTTAAAGGTTATATTTTAATTTGGTATCAGTCATGATTTTTTTGTAATTTATTAAGATTTATTTCCTTATTTTCTCATGGCACCAAGTCAATTTCCGATCAATCTACCATATCTGCAGTCTTCTGGCACAGCTGTTCCCCCCCCCCACCTGCGTGCCCCCCCCCCCCAGCCACCCCCCACCCACCGGGACCCCCCCCCCGGACCCCCCCTCGGCCCAAGGTGTCACTCATAATAATGTTTTAATTTGGGCATTGACACTTTTTTTTCCTTTTTTTCTGTAATTTATTTCCACGCGCGTAGTTACGCACGTAACATAATCTATCTATCTATCTATCTACATATATATATATATATATATATCTGTCAAGCTCTTTGCCATAATAGCCGATCTACAAGCTCCAACGCCTCGCGCTGCGAGGCGTTGTGACCTTGTAGATCGGCTACTTTTGGTGTGAGTGAGTGTGTTCCGACGGCCTGGGTCTGTCTGTCTGTCTGTCTGTCTATCTAAAGTCCGCAGCCGTAACACACACAAACACACATGCCCAACCCCGATCGCCACACGCCCCACCCCCCCAAGGTGAATAAATAATAATGTAAGAAATTAAAATCCCTAAATCTATCTATCTATCTATCTATCTTTTGTTTACGTGGTCTGCTCTTTTTGCCAGACCCAAGGGGTCGGGCTTACATGAGGCTTTGTACCTGTTTCGTCCATACATGGGCATGGTCACTTTGTCCTCCGGCCACAGCCAAAAGAATTCTGTCCCCCAAAAAAGTCTGTCCATACATGGGCATAGAAGGGACACACGTCGTGCGAAGCCCGGCCATTCATGGGCATAGACACAGGCTGACACGTCATGTGAAGTCTGGCAGAACCAGGTCTCCTGGTCTTTTCCCCCTCTACACCGATAGCTCTTTGCCAAAAATAGCCGATCTACAACCTCACAACGCCTCACGCTGCGAGGCGTTGTGAGTAAATCCTCTAATAGTGACCTCTATTCAATTAAAAACCGGCCCTCTATTAATGACCGGGAGCGCCTTGAAATAAGCAATTAAAAGCCTCCCTTCTAATAGAAGCCGACCCTTCTATTACAATCCTCTTTTTTCCACTCTTTTTTTTTAAAGTCTGAACACTCTCGCCTCGGCTACTATATACGCTTGCCGTCGGTTCAAATCACAGTGACACAGAGTAATGTATAAGACAACATTTCAGTAAAGTACTTGAGTAAATGTACTTAGTTACTTTACACCTCTGCAGACTAGCTGCTCAGCGTCCGTTCTGGGCGAGCAGCGTTGCAAGATTCTGCGAGAGATTAAGCAACACTGCTAGTGGCAACGAGGTCTATGAAAACAAGCCGCGACCACCTGTAAATGCACGTTACTTGTCTGCAGAACACAGTATTCCATGCACTTTCTCTCTCTCTCTCTCTCCCTCTCTCCTCTCTGGGGTCCACGGCCAAATAAGCTACATATAATTTGTGGGGTTCCTGACAGCATGAAGGTGTCCCCCCCCCTCCTCTGAATGGTACAACTACCGTAACAGCGGAATTTTACACGTGCGTAATTACGCGCGTATATGTGCATGTTGTAACATAATAATACACAACGTGTACTGTACCTATATAGCTCACTGTAGGCTAACATTCTTGGGGGTCTTCTTAGGGACCCCCAAGCTCCTCCTTAGCGCCACCTATGGAGCGGTTTCAGAAAAGAAAAAAGGAAACTTAAAACAAAGACAGCGGTTTCAGAAAAGAAAAAAGGAAAAAAGGAAACTTAAAAAAAAGACTGCTGCTGTTGGCATAGGCTATCAGGTTGATTTCGGATACCGCTGTCTCTCTATAGGCTATACCTGCCAACCTCAGACCGTCAGATAAAATGACACTTCTGTTCTGGGGGGGTGGGGGGGATGTTCATCAGTGTGGACGATTATTGTTATGCAGTTATATTTATCGTACTTTGGTGTGAACAGACTTTCTAGGTTCGACTCATCTGCCTAAACGTTCAAATTCCAAATATGAATTGCTTACCTCATGGCCAGGGATGTTAAAATTATGTTCGGGCCCTCCAAAGTACTTGTCTCGTCCGTATTGTTCAATAAAAATACTTTAATCCGATCGGTGGCCATTGTCTCATAATGTATATGAGTGCAAAACACCTCTCAACCATTGGGGTCACGTATTTGAAAGCACATAGAGAAAATACGGAAGAAATGTCCACCAATCCGATTCAAATGTTTTTTATTGAACAATACAGAAGATACTGGTATTAATGAGTAAACGTCCATAAATGTAACATCCGTGGCCATGAGGTCAGCACTTTATTTATTTGAAATATGAACGTTTATGTGATTTACGGTCTAAAAAGGGAGACATTGCAAACAACAGGTTGAAGTTCATCCATGACTGTCATGATATGACATTGATGTTTCAGGGCTAAACTCGTTCATGATTAGGCGACGCCGTTCTCAAATAGATTAGCCAAAATAAATAAAATACTGCGGCACTTGGGTATGCACGTTTTATTACTTGATGCTTTGATAAGGGCAGTCAATCCACATAATCAAATTAAGCTGTAACGTTATGAGTTATGATCATATCAATCAATGAAATTAGATATTAAAGAAAGGAGCCCCACAGTCCGTGTATTATGGCCGGTCCAGTAAAGCAGCTGTACAATGTAATCAAAATGTTTTAAAATGTCCAAATTTCATACAAATCTTTTGAAATAACCAGATCTACAAGCTCACACAAGCGACGCATTGTGACATTGTAGATTGGATTGATGCCAATGAAAGTTATTAGCAGAACCTTTATTTTTTCTTCGAATTTTTATTATTTTATTTTGTTGACTTCAGAGCCATGTTTTTCGAATGCAAAAATTAAGCTGTAATAAAGTTAATTTTGAAGTTATTAAATGATATTTATTTCCATTAAAAAATGGACAAATGTCTGAGATGTGTTTTTGCTCCAAATAGATTACCTAAAATTGTATCAAAGTCCGGCTTTAATGGACATTTTAACATAAATGGAGATCTTCATTCTTCCGTGCCCTCTTCATCAGTGTCATCATTTGTTGGGATTTCAGGTCGAATAACTGTCTCCCATGTTATTTTCGCTGATCCACCTTGCTGCATCTTCTCAGTGTTTAGATAAATAAGATGATTATTAATCAACATCGACAGCGGCCTAGAATGATGACATTGAGTTGCTTTTGGTCAGTAATCACTGAGGCCTACTAGATCTAGGTGATTACTGACCCGTCAATCAACGTGCGCGCAACAGTGAGCTGTGACGGAACATCAACATAAATGTAATAATAATAATAATAATAATAATATTATATGCTCAGATTTTACAGATGTTTTCTCGTTAATTAACCCACTGCTCACATCTCACTTGAAGTAGTATATATATATATGTAGATAGATAGATAGATAGATAGATATAACTCACAGTGCGAGGCGTTGTGAGCTTGTAGATCGGCTATTTTTGGCAAAGAGTGTGAGCTTGTAGATCGGCTATTATTGGCTATTTTTGGCAAAGAGATATCGGTGTAGAGGGGGAAAAAAAGAGCAGACCACGTGCGTAATTACGCATGGAAAACTCCGGCTTGATATCTTTGACATTATTATAAATTATAAACTAAATTAAAATACATTCATGACTGATACACCGGAAAATATAAACTTGACAGATCATAGAAACATTAAAATTATTAGAATTCAAGTACAATTGCCAGAGATGTGGCCGAATGAAATCTCAACTGCTCTCTGTCTCATGCACAAAATATGCTGATCTACAATAGTTATGAGTCACCCCCTGGGCTTGGTGGGGGGGTCCGGGGGGTGGTCCCGGTGGGGGTGGGCACGCAGGTGGGGGGGGGGGGGGGGGAAGAGCTGCGCCAGAAGAGTGCAGATATGGTCGATGGATCAGAAATAGACGTTGCGGTGCCATGAAGGATTGACTCCGTCGGTGGGTCGGTATGGGGGGTCGGTGGGCAGCGACTGCATCATGGCAGCGCCGGTTGCGTCGGTGCAGGCCGCGACGGTTTCGGTTCAGGCCGCGACAGTGCCGGTTGCGTCGGTGTAGGCCGCGACAGCGTCGGTTGGTTCGGTTGGGTCGCGACGGCGTCGGTTGAGCCGCGACGGCGTCGCTTGGGTCGGTTGGGCCGCGACCGCGTCGTTTGGGTCGGTTGGGCCGCGACCGCGTCGTTTGGGTCGGTTGGGTCGCGACGGCGTCGGTTGGGTCGGTTGGGTCGGAATTGCGTCGTTGCAGGCCGCAACGGCGTCATGCAGCGTCGGGGTTGGTTTGTTCTGATCCATCGACCATATCTGCAGTCTTCTGGCACGGCTGTTCACCCCCCCCCCCCCCACCAGGACCACCCCCCGGCCCCCCCCACCAAGCCCAGGGGGTGACTCATAACTATTGTAGATCAGCATATTTTGCGCATGAGACAGAGAGCAGTTGAGATTTCATTCGGCCACATCTCTGGCAATTGTACTTGAATTCTAATAATTTTAATGTTTCTATGATCTGACAAGTTTATATTTTGATTTGGTATCATTCTAGTTTATTATTATTTATTTTCTGTCTTTATCTAACGATATCAAGCAGGATTTTTCTACGTGCGTAATTACGCACGTACCATAATAATACACAACGTCTACTGTACATATATAGCCCACTGTAGGCTAACATTTTGGGGGGTTTTATTAGGGACCTCCAAGCTCCACCTTTGCGCCGCCAATGGAGCGGTTTCAGAAATGAAAAAATTAAAAAAAACTTAACCCCCCAAAAAATGCGTGTCTGTGTGTCTGTCTGTCTGTCTATCTTTAAATCTATCTAAATATCTATCTATCTATCTCCAGCAATATGTACAGCTGCCCCCCCCCCCATAAATAATATCAGTCCAGCAACAATGACAGCCCCCAATGTAAGCTCCCGACGCGGTGATTAACATCACGTTGTTCAACAAATAGCAGATCTACAAGCTCGGTTATTGTGAGCTTGTAGATCTGCTATTTTCAAATAGCGTATGTATAAAATCGGTCTGAAGTGGTTATTGTATGGTTCATAATATAATAATTAATATTTGCGAAGTGTAGGATTATTATAATTAATATTATTATATTATAATTAAAGTAAGCCATCGGTTAGTGTGATTGAGTGCGCTCCCACGGCCTGGCTGGGTCTGTCTGTCTTTCTGTCTATTAGACGGACGGACGGACGGACGGGCAGATACGTAATTCTCATCTCTGCGGATGTTTTAATTGGATACACTCTTCCAAGTGCCCACATGTCTCTAATGCCCACTCTATTTTTGGTGTGAGTGAGTGTGCTTCGAAGGCCTCTGTCTGTCCGTCTGTCCGTCTGTCCGTCTGTCCGTCTGTCCGTCCTTGTCTGTGTCTGTGTCTGTGTCTGTGTGTGTGCGCGTGTGCGTGTGCGTGTCTGACTGTGCAGTTTATGTATTTTCTGTCTTTATCTAATGATATCAATCAGATTTTTGCCACGTGCGTAATTACGCACGTAACATAATAATACACAACGTCTACTGTACATATATAGCCCATTGTAGTCTAACCTTTTTGGGGGTTTTATTAGGGACCCCCAACCTCCACCTTTGCGCTGCCAATGGAGCGGTTTCAGAAATGAAAAATGAAATAAACCTACCCTAAAAAAAAGGCGTGTCTGTGTGTCTGTCTGTCTGTCTGTCTATCTTTAAATCTATCTAAATATCTATCTATCTATCTATCTATCTATCCCCCCCCCCATAAATAATATCAGTCCAGTAATGACAGCCCCGAATGTAAGCTCCCAACACCATGATTAGCAACACGTTGTTCAACAAATAGCAGATCTACAAGCTCGGTTATTGTGAGCTTGTAGATCTGCTATGTTCAAATAGCGTATGTATAAAATAGGTCTGAAGTGGTTAGTGTATGGTTCATAATATAATAATTTATATCTGCGAAGTGTAGGATTATTATAATTATTATTCTTATATTATAATTAAGAAAGCGCATCGGTTAGTGTGATTGAGTGCCTCCCACGGCCTGGGTCTGTCTGTCTGTCTGTCTGTTGCATTTGACCAATGAAATGATGAAATGAATGAATTCCTAATTTATGCACGTGAAAACAGAACTACAAGCTCAAAACACGTGTGGATGCAATGAGTTGTGAGTTTATAGATCAGATATTTTCAGCCCCACCTACCAGGTTTATTGACCAATCATACGTCCCAAGCTTAATTTATGGACGTAACATCACAGATTTACAAGCTAACAACGCGTCTCTCCCATGAGCAGTGCAGCTTGAAGATCTGTTTTGTTTGTTAATCACACAGACAGCTCCCAAAGTCCACGCCTGCTTTGTTATTTCTTTCATATACCTCAGGACACCTACGGTATTCAATGGGCAGCCGTTTGAAGATCGCGCAAGAATTAACAGCTAAACTGTAGATAGATAGATAGATAGATAGATTGATTTAGGGGATCGGAAATTGACTTGGTGCCATGAGAAAATAAGAAAAGAAATCTTAATAAATTACAAAAAATTCATGACTGAAAATATAACCTTTAAAGATCATATAAACATTAAAATTATAAGAATTGAAGTAAATTTGACAAAGATCTGGCTTAATGAAATCTCAACATCAATGCGCAAAATGAAAGAAAAAAAACTCCGCCACAGCGGGGTCAGCGGAGAGTCTGTCCAGGGTCGGCGGGTCGGTAGGAGGTTGGTTAAAGGTCCGTGGGTCGGTACTGCGTCGGTACTGCGTCGGTACTCCGTCGACCCGGTCGCGACGCTTCCGTGGCAGCGTCGGTGAAAGCGTCGGTGCGTCGGTTAAAGGTCGGTTGTGTCGGTACTCCGTCGACCCGGTCGCGACGCTGCCGCCGGGTCGGTACCGGTCGCGACGCTGTCGCGGCAGCGTCGGGTCGGTTTGGGATCTCGCTCCTCCTGCACCTGGGAGTAAAAAAGACATACGAGCGCATTTTGGCCCGCTTCTACTGGCCCGGTGTTAAACGGGCCGTAGAAGACTTTTGCAAGGGCTGCCCGGAGTGTCAGAAAACCACCCCCCGACCCACGTTTCATAACCCACTGGTCCCGCTGCCCATCATCAACACACCGTTCTCACGGCTCGCCATGGACATCGTGGGACCACTACCGAAGTCTGGCCGGGGCCACCGCTACATTCTGGTAATACTTGATTATGCTACTCGCTATCCAGAGGCTATTCCCCTACGGACCGCCTCGGCCAAAGCAGTGGCCCACGAACTGATGATGATGTTTAGCCGGGTGGGAATAGCCGAAGAGGTCCTCACTGATCAAGGCACATGTTTCATGTCTAGAGTAATGACACTACTGTACAAATGGCTAAAAGTAAAACGTATACGCACCTCTGTCTATCACCCACAAACTGATGGTCTCGTTGAGAGATTCAACCAGACACTTAATTTTTTTTTGAAAAAACTAACTGATGTCGACGGGAAAGACTGGGACCAGTTGATCCCGTTTGTCCTATTTGCCATCAGGGAGGTGCCGCAGGCGTCCACGGGCTTCTCGCCTTTCGAACTCGTGTATGGCCAGAGACCCCGTGGACTGCTTGACATTGCCAAGGAGACCTGGGAGAGCCAACCCTCCCCCCACCGCAGCGTCGTGGACCACATCGAGCGCCTCCAGGCCCGGGCCAAGGCGATCTGGCCGTTGGTGCGCGAGCATATGGAGCAGGCACAGCGGGACCAGGCATAACCGCGGCGCCATGCTCCGCGAGTTCCAGGTGGGGGAGAAAGTGTTGGTCCTCGTCCCAAGCAGCGAATGCAAATTCCTGGCGAAATGGCAAGGACCCTACGAAGTGGTAGAGAAGATGGGGCCCGTCGACTACAGGGTGTGCCAGCCCGGCCGCAGGAAGGGTCACCAAGTCTATCACGTAAACATCCTGAAGAAGTGGAACGACGCCCCGCCGCTGGCCCTGCCCGCCCTGCTCGCCACAGCCGCCCCGCCGAGCCTGCCCCCGGCGCCCCTCGGAGAGGACCTCTCCCCCGCCCAGTCCCAGGACCTCAAGGAGCTGCTGGGACGGAGCCGTGACGTCTTCTCCGACTTACCTGGGCGGACGAACGCCATACGTCACGACATACGCACCACGGCGGGGAAAGTGGTGCGCCTACGGCCATACCGTATCCCAGAAGCCAGACGGGTGGCGATTAAAGAGGAAGTGACCAAGATGTTGGAGCTCGGCGTCATCGAGGAGTCGTACAGCCCCTGGTCCAGTCCCATCGTGATAGTACCCAAGCCGGACGGCTCCCTAAGATTCTGCAATGACTTTCGCAAGTTGAATGAGGTATCCGCGTTCGACGCCTACCCGATGCCCCGCGTCGACGAGCTCATCGAGCGCCTCGGCCCGGCCCGGTTCGTCAGCACCCTCGACCTGACCAAGGGATATTGGCAGGTCCCGCTGACGGACCGGGCCAAAGCGAAGACAGCCTTCTCCACGCCTGAGGGGCTCTACCAGTACACGGTGCTGCCGTTTGGGGTGCACGGGGCCCCAGCCACGTTCCAGCGGCTAATGGACCGGGTGCTGCGGCCGCATCGCGCCTACGCAGCAGCCTACCTGGACGACATCGTCATCCACAGCAGTGACTGGACTCGCCACCTACAGCACCTGGACGCGGTACTGGACGCCCTCAGACGCGCCGGGCTGACCGCCAACGCCAAGAAGTGCCGCCTCGGCCTGACGGAGACCGACTACCTCGGCTACACAATTGGCAGGGGCTGCGTAAAACCACAGACGCGCAAGGTGGAGCGCGTCCGGGACTGGCCCCGTCCCGTCACGAAAAAACAAGTAAAGTCATTCCTTGGGTTAATTTCGTATTATCAAAAATGTATTAAAAACTACTCTACTGTTGCAGCCCCACTGTATGAGTTAACACGACAGAAACTGCCACACCACGTCTCCTGGGCGGCCGAAACGGAGCTGGCGTTTCAGCAGCTGAAGAGCGCACTCTGTGAGGAGCCGGTGCTGAAGGCCCCCGACTTCGGCCAGCCGTTCCTCCTCCACACGGACGCGTCCGGCACCGGGCTTGGCGCCGTCCTCGCCCAGGTCATTAATGGCGAGGAGCACCCGGTGACGTATGTGAGCAGAAAACTATTAGACCACGAGAAAAACTATGCAACAGTTGAAAAAGAGTGTCTGGCGGTGAAGTGGGCCATACACTACCTCCGCTATTATCTATGGGGCCGCACTTTCACTCTCATTACAGATCATGCACCTCTAAAATGGATGGCGACCAATAAGGACCGGAATGCCAGGGTGACGCGCTGGTTCTTAGAGCTGCAGGACTATAACTTCAGAGTGGAGCACCGGCCCGGGAAGGACATCCCGCACGCAGACGCGCTATCCAGGATGTATGAAGAGGAGGAAAATGAAGCCCCCGGCCCAGGCGGCGGGCTTAGGGGGGGATATGTGGAGTTTCACTGGGAAACCGCCCGACAGGTAGGCACCTCACCAGGGAGAAACAGTGGGAGAGAGACAGAGAGAGACCTGGCAGACAACACCACAGCCTAGGCCACGTCATCGAGGGGCGGTACCTACCTCTCCTCATCATGAATCAGCCCCAACTCAGCGCACCTGTGATGACCGGCTAGGTGTGGCACCCCAAGCTACAAACACAGACGCTCTCTCTCACTCTCCACTCGCTCTCCTGGTGAATGGACAGGTGCTCGGGCGGTAAGTGAGAAACTCCACTATTTTCCCTTTACCTGTATGACATTGCTAAAGTGAAATTGGAAACTAAAAGAATGTCTCTTTTATTTTATAGGCAACCTGCGGAACATACTAATTGCATGGATTATGAATGTGAATGGAAACCCCGACCCTGGGAAGAACCTGTGTTACATGTTTACGTTATTATGATTTAAAGTTTGGAAAAGAAAAAACATAAACAATGCTCTCTGAGCCAAACCTGCAATAAATGCCCTTTATTGGGTTTGTACCCTGCCTCACTGTGTCTTGGCCTTGATCAGTGTCCCACAGTATGTATGTATGTATGTGTACACACACACACACACACACACACACACACACACACACACACACACACACACAATGTATATACATATATATATTTTTTTTATATTATTACTTGATTTTGCCCCCATTGGCCAATTCCGTCACTACATCTAAAAGAAAGTTCACTAAAACTTATTATACTATGTTACTCTCTACCTCCCCCTAAAGGCTGGTATTATATTATGTTACTCTCTACCTCCCCCTACAGGCTGGTACTATAATATGTTACTCTCTACCTCCCCCTACAGGCTGGTATTATAATATGTTACTCTCTACCTCCACCTACAGGCTGGTATTATAATATGTTACGCTTGTAACATACGCTTGTTATGCTTTGCGCGCGTGCATATTTTCGGCGCCGCGCGCGGGCTATCATCCGCCCTGGGGCCTCATTCTCTGGTTCGCCTAGGGCCTCCAGATCCTTAAATCCGCCCCTGCTGTCTTTGACTTCACTAGTCTCACGGAACTTGTTTGTAAATGGTACCAGGGCTGACACCAAATAATGCTGCCACTCTGCAGACCATTGCAACATGGGCCTTATTCTGAAGGGACAAACCTGGCATCTTTCCATGGGGGCAGTGTTGCTGCTTGGAGCATACACACAAACTCAACAAAGTTGCAGAAGTAGTAGGAGTACACCTTTACACTGTCACATTGTAACGGTGTACTCCTTGGACGTGACCCTGCCATTCCCACCGGGTTTGGTCAATTTGGCGACGCCCCCTTGGCCTGGGAGGCCACGCCCCACCCCCAGCCATTGGCGTTAACACAAACAGCATACTGATGCAGATTTTAAGACAGCAAGACGAAACAAAGAAACAACAAACGACGAAGAAACACACCAAAGGGAGAAAAAAGGCCCAACATTTTAACTGGGCGATACTCGACAATACCAAGCGACACTAGATGATTGGAGTCAAACAATACCAGCACCAAAACTAACAAAGGAGAAAACGAACACAGACATTCTGCAGAACATGTTCCACTATATCAGTGACAAATACAATGTCTTACAAACTCAAAATGTGTTATTTGTTATCTGTAAATAAATTGTTCCGACAGTATTTCATCAACCGATCCCTTGTTTAATTCATAGAAAATCAGCACAATGTTTCTAATTCAATATCAACATTTTACTATATGGACCATCAATACAATATAGACCTTTACTGACCACTGGAGGGGAATTCATGTCATGGCATCAGTAGTAAAGTATATATTAGGTGTGTGTGTTATTTTTATATCCATTAGACCATCTGTTAGACCACGGACCTGTTTGACCATGTTCGGTCCAGAATGATAACACATTCTCTACTGTAAGAAGCTCTTATTAAATTGAGTTATTTTGCAGTGTCATAGATGCACACGGCGTAGTGTCATCAGTGGGTCGTACCTAGGGGGGAGGAGTCGGCGGTATAGACCGAGGTATGTGGGGTTTTCAAACTCATATGCTGTAAAAGTATACCAATTTAAAAAGCAGGCGTCATGGCTTGCCAGATCACAGGCACAGAACCTTGTTGCCACTTGACAAGGAACGCTACATTAGCAAATTAAGCAAGAGTCCGATTGGAATGTTGTCCTGACTGGACAGAGGATCCAACACAACACAATGGCCCGAGGTTATCTGATTTAATCGCCTGGTAAGAGACACTATTACATTTTCTATAGATATGATCAATTCAACTTATTACTCATAATATCAAAAAGCAAAAGCCATTCATTCATCAATGATGTTTATAGAACACGTTTTAGTGAATTCCAAGTACAGGAGACATCGACGCCATAAGAGTTTGGAAACACAGTTCAACATTACAGTCATTTAGCAGACGCTTTTATCCGAAGCGACTTACAATAAGTGCATTCAACATAGGTAGGGAAACAAAACTACTAATCACCAGAAGTCTCTTGTGCATTTTCAGCTAAAACAAGCAACCAAGAGTATACCTAGCGCTAAGGTAAAAGTGCAATATATCAGCTTCCTACAAAATAGCAAAATCAAATGAGCAAGAGCTAAAACAAATATGTGTATCGACTAAACAAGATCCAATAAAACAATACAACAATAAAGCAAGAGTTCGTACAACTAGTTAACAACAAGTAGGCAAGGCGAAGAGGAAGGGTAGTGTTTCCAATTGTAAATCTGGTAATGAACACGGAGCTAAAGCAGTGTGTAAATCCTGCATGATATTAAATGGCGCACTTCGCCAAATGATAATGGCGTCGGTACGTGCCGTTCACAAAACAGTCTCTAAACTGTACTTCAAATTCACTATAAACATTATTGGTGACTTAATGGCTGTTGGGTTTTGATATTATGGTAAGTTTAATTGATCATATCTTGTATTAGTGTCTCTACCAGGCGATTAAACACTCGCCCCAAAACACGCTCGCCCCCATTTTTTTTTCACCGACCAGCGGTTCTTGTATTGTTGTATTTGTTTTACAGAGGATAAGGTTTGAAATAAGTTCAGGGTTAGGCATAGTTTTACTGAGGTTCAGTTTAGGAATAAGGTTATGTTTTGGCACCGTTTTACTGAGGTTACGTTTAGGAATAAGGTTGGGTTTAGGCATAATTTTACTGAGGTTACGTTTAGGAATACCAGGTGTATCCCGGCGGGTTTGCCCGGGGCGACTGTGTTTTGGGGCGAGTGTTTTGGTATTCAGACGGAGATGGAGAGAGGGAAACAGATCTCCGATCTCAGTGGTGCTTGTGCTGAAATTTGACTCATGCAATAAGATATAAGGATAATCTGATAAACCACATGAACCCCAGCTTACGTATTCTGGGGGGAACATAAACCAAAAATTGCCAATCTAGCTCACAGTTACAACGCGTTCCGCATAGATTGGCAATGTTTGGTCTTTTTAGTCTCATATATCTTAATAATAAGTCAACTTTCTGAGGGCGAGTGGACGATTGTGTTCCAGCTGTCCTTCTGATGGATTTTTCTTGGCTGACAATGTTTCTATCGCCCATAAAATAGCTCTGAAAGTGATCCAAACGATCGTCTATGAGGCAGATCGTTCTGTTTTCCCCCAAGCTAAAATCGAATGGGGCGTTCCTGGGCGTTCCTGTCTATCTCCGTGTGTATCGATACCTGAATACAATTTCCCTTTAAGAAATAAGATAGCTACATGTGCCAGATAATACCCACATACAAATTACCAAGAGATACAAAAACCTTTTCTGTTGACACAGCCCTTACAACTGCAGTCATTCAGTCATAAGTAATACACAAAATAATTCAGACTTCAGCCTTTTTATAAACCATGTTTGTACTTAGGCTTTCTTCAAAAGTTTAAATTTAGAGAAATTTTAACATAAAATTAGTAGTAGTAGTAGTTGTGAGATTTAAACCAACATAGACTTAGGAACCACCAGTAGAATGAATCACCTCAGAATACAGAGTGATAATAAAACAGAAGACTTACCTGAAGTCTGGTCTGCTGGATTCACCAATGGAGCCATCTCTGAAACACATTAGAGTAAAATCATGTGTTAATCTGCACTTGAGGAACTATTAACCTGTTTACTGGAGCTTACAATATTTGTGGTAACACTTCATGAATATTATATTTTATTAAATTGTTGCTTAAGCAAAAACATATATATATATTTAATTATTATGTATGCTCTATTTTGTTTAACCATAATAAAATGACGTATGCAGTACAGCAGTTGATTGCCTGCAGTGGAACTCAGTACATCATGGATTTATCTTACCTTCATCATGATGAGTCTCTTTCACACCTACAGGGGAGAAAGATTACAGGTTAATACACATCATGTTAACTCTTACAAACACTATACATACATTTACTACATGAACACATGTTTGATCAATCAATTGGATCAAGAAGGTTTGACATGTTCTGTAAAAGTAGAGATGTGAGACAGTGATTGGTCAGTGGAGACAATTTACATTTTCACATTGTTATCATTATATATAGTGTGTATGTCATTGTTATCATTACACATACAGTATGCATGCATGCGCACACACACACACACACACACACACACACACACACACACACACACACACACACGTACATATATTTTTTTATATTATTACTTGATTGTGCCCCCATTGGCCAATTCCGTCACTACATCTAAAAGAAAGTTCACTAAAACTATTTCATGCATACACAATTTTTATAAAACAAAATGATTGATGAAGAAATACAATGAATTAATTGTATTATATTTGGTTTCATAATAAACACATTTTTGAGCGGACACATAGGCCTAGTGACTTGATGTGGTTTCCCTGTAGTCTACACAGGTGATAGAAGAGTGTTTAGAGTCAGCAATTCATATGGATTCAGGTAAAGCTTCAACACACCGTAACAGCAACAACTATCGAATAGTCCTCTCCAACACAAAGCTGGGATGTCTGTAAGAATAAATAACAAAATAAATCCATTATTGTATGAAATGTTATATGGCAGGGAAATAATAGTGCTTAATTCTTTCACTATCACATTGCAATATGGCTTATTACTAAAACTAGAACTTCGGCCGCGCTGCGCGCGGCCTCAGCTCTATATCATATGATTATTATATTTGATTAAGATATATGATCTTATAATAATCATGGGGCACGTATAATCATTATCTAATAATCATATAATATAATGAATCATCATACATCTTATTAAGTAATGTGTTCACAGAGAGACAGACAGGCTAGATATAGATAGATAAATAGTTAGATAGATAGATAGATAGAATATTCGTTTTATGCTGATGGATAGATAGATAGATAGATAATGTACATTTGTTTGTACTCAAGTACTGTACAAATGTGAGGGGTTTTAACTTTACTGGGTTATCTTCAATTTTCAGTACTTGTACTTCTACTCGACTACATCTCAGAGGCAAATATTGTCCTTTTGTAAACTGTAGATGTATATAAATTATATCCATAAATTATTACACAACCTGCATTAACCACTGTATCCCTATATACTTTGGCTATTTTAAAATAGCCAGTGTACACGCTCACAACGCGTGGCTTTGCGAGTTGTTGTGAGCTTGTAGATCAGCTGTTTTCTAAAGATTTTTCAACATGTTGACTTATTAGAGGTTGCACATGAACTCTGCAGCCGCACTGTGTCTCTCCAAGGCTGGTGATCATTTGGACGTGACATTGTGTGACAAAAACCCACAAAATACACCAAAATAACACTGTTCAACGGGCTAATTAGATTGCATTGTTGACATTGACCACACTAACGTTCATACAGGTTGTTGATAAGATGTTTAACATAGCCAGCTCACAGTGGTGGCTTATCCAACGGGCTTTAGGTGCTGAAGCACAGGGCACCAACCTGGGGGGGGGGGGGCACCAAATGGCGTGGGGGAAAAAAAACGGCGAAAATCGGCGAAATTTAGAAGCAGAGCAGGGCTTCCCCCCCCCCCCCCGTTGACAAAACGGTCCCGGGGGGCACCGAACCGGGTCCAAGCACCGGGCACCGCGAAGGGTTAGTCCCCCCCTGCCAGCTCAGCTCGCCCTACTCTCACGGAGCCCTGTTGTTGCTGCGTCTGCCTGTAATGGCGACAGCAAGCTCTCTGGAAACTGGCCTCAGGATGACACGACCAATGAGAGTTAGCGCTTTCGTTGTTGCTAAGATACGGTGTATGGCACATGGGTCTCTGCCCCATAGCTTGTGGATCTCTGTCACATGATTGGCGTAGCCTGCGTTGCCAAGTCTGCCTTTTGTATAATCGATTTTGGTCTTATTTGGGCGCGCATTTGGGCTCGTTTGCATAGACCACGGCAGCGCTTGTTTATTTCCGTTTGACTGATGTGGCAAAGGTGCTCAGTTTGGTGAAACGAACCATCCGGAAGTAAATTGCGAGCTGGCGAAGTGATTTGCATAAGTATTGGGGCATAATGCGTTTCATATAATTGTACATCCTGCAAGTACAGTAACGGTATGGGAAGCAGGTATGCTGGGAGGCAGAATATTGAGGAATTTTTGTGAAAGGTTTGGAGTTAGTTGGGCCATGGGTCTGCTTGGATACCCTCCACATGCAATCATTTCGTCTCCATGAGTTTGCTTGTCAATTATAGTGGGAGGATAGTAGTTCTGTAAGATGTTGAGCTCTCAGGCTGTCAGCTTCTAGTGGAGCTGTGTGTGTGTGTGTGTGTGTGTGTGTGTGTGTGTGTGTGTGTGTGTGTGTGTGTGTGTGTGTGTGTGTGTGTGTGTGTGTGTGTGTGTGTGTGTGTGTGTGTGTGTGTGTGTGTGTGTGTGTGTGTGTGTGTGTGTGTGTGTGTGTGTGTGTGAGCGCGCGTGCATGTGTGTGAATTTGCAAATGCTGCACATCCATGACTCTGACACAAGTACAGAAAAGAACAGATTACAAAATGGCCCAGGTATGTTTTAGGGTTGGTCTCTCATGCAAAGGTGTGATAAAGTCAAGTGTGATTGGCTAGATGTGTAAAAGTCAAGTCCAAAGTCACCTCACTATTTACAAATAACAAATTTAACTTGAATAAAGTCACAATATTTTGGAGTTCACCCTCTGTCTTTTCCATCTTTTTTGAGTCAATTGACGAGAGTAGGAAGCGTTTCCTAAATATGTCATATTATACACATGTGTGTCTTTAAAATTAAAATGCCTGAAGAAGGTCTATGACCTTAATAAAAGTTCTCCTTATTGTTCAAGTGAAGACGGTGTGTGGGTTATTAGATTTTCATGTGATCCCTGCCTACGCACCGTCTCTGAGCTGATCAGGTGTGCATAAGACCTAGTTTTTCCTGTCTTAAAAATTAAAAAAATCTGCAAACAAAACATGGACACTATACCAAAGCAGACGGTGAACCACCTATAGGACAGCAGTCACTACCTCCTGAACTAGTGACTGCTGTCCTTTATCTTCAGAGGAAATTTAAATACCTATGTGAACAGCCTGTTCTAGAGTTCTAAAATTGGTACTACTACTAACACCTCTCAATTAGTTCCAACCCAACTCTCCGGGGAAACATTGTGAGAGCCAATCAAAGTTGGGGCCTGGGCACAAAATTTGCCAATATGAAGTTGTTGGATGTCTAATTAGGTTTTTTTTTTGGGTGCCGAATCCATTCCAACTACTGCTTTTAGTAAAATCACTATCTGGTCATGAAATCGGCCACGGCTTATTTTTAAGGGGTCTATCCATGAAATTGTGGTGGCTGTAATTTTCACTTATTCCCTATTCCCTATTTTAATGTTGTTTTATGCCTTTGCTTTTGCCTTTGCTTTTATTTTATTTTATTTTATTTTTGTTTGCTTTATTGTTAAATTGGTTCTAACTGTAATTGTATTCTTGCTCTGTAAAGCACTTTGAGCTGCATTTCATGTCATGAAAGGTGCTATACAAATAAAGTTTATTATTATTATTATTATACAATTTAGTTGAGTGGTATATTTTGATTATTGGTCTTCCTAGAAAGTCAGAAGGCCAAAGGGGGAGGTAGTTATCACTTCTCCCTTAACCAGGCGACCCCCCCCCCTTACTTTACCCCCCCCCTCTTTTCTACTCTGTACATATAATGTTTTTATTTGTGATGAATGATACACAATGATAACATTTTTGGTGTTATTTTTTATATGTTGATGAATTGAATACATAGGACCCCAATGGAAACAAGACTGCAAGTCTTTTTTGGTGTTATCCTTTTAGACAAGGTGTTTGACTGACTGTACTCGTGCTGTTTTACATGTCTGTCTAATAAAATATTCAATCAATCAAACAAAATAGACTATTTTGTTGCCCCAAGACTAGTATCGTTATAATGTTTATATTGTATTGTTTACATGTTGATAATTGGTCATTTTTACATAATATGCAAATGATGCTAATAAGGAAAGGTTGCATGACTTAGTTATTGGAAGAGATTAAAGTATGGGCACCCAAACATACTTAGACTGTGAGATCACCTTTCACAATGAAAAGCAAAAAATATAGCTAGTTCCTTGTTTATATCACACTTTTGTATAATAATGTATGCAAATTGTGCTAATGAGGAAAGGTTGTTTGACAGCACCATGGTAATAGATACATCTCTGGACTTAAATCACCTTTTGGCCAATAATTAGCTACTTAAACAACAATTTGCCATCTTTATTTGACTTTCTAGGAACCCCAAAGAAACCACTCAACAAAAATATTAAACTGAAAATGACAGTTTTCCACAATTTGATGGAGATGCCCCCTGAAAAGTAGGCGTGTCCAATTTCATGGCCAGAGAGTCATTTTTACTAAAAACAGGTGCCGTTGTTTCTGGGAGGCCACGCCCCACCCCCAGCCATTGGCGTGTAACACAACACAAACAGCATACTGATGCAGATTTTAAGACAGCAAGACGGAAACAAAGAAACAACGAACGACGCTGAAACACACCAAAAGGAGAAAAAAGGACCAACATTGATTTTAACCGGGCCGGGCGATACACGACAATACCAAGCGACACTTGGCACGGAGTCAAACAATACCAGCACCAAAACTAACAAAGGAAAAATGAACACACATTCTGCAGAACACGTTCCACTGTATCAGTGTAAAATGTCTTACAAACTCAAAATGTGTTATTTGTTTGTTATCTGTTACAAATAAATTGTTCCGACACTGCTGTATTTCAACAACTGATCCCTTGTTTAATTCATGGGCTGGTTTCAGTTCATTCAACCTTCTCTGTGTGTTGGCTAGTGGAGTGCGCCCTAGCGAGACATATATACTTCATCGCGCAACGGTATTGCGCACCGAGAACAGCTGACATGCAAGCTCATAACTGCGTCGCGGATGAGACCGCTGTGAGCTTGGAGGTCTGCTATTCTCGGCCGTTCTCTGTGCGCGACACCTTCGCGGGACGGAGCATAAATTAGGCTTGACGGCTGCAGCTGCGCGAGCAAGAGCAGGTTCTGGTGCCGTGATCATAGAGCGCTCCCTCCGTTCTTATGACAGCCACTGGAGGAGGGGTTTTGAGGAACTGCTTGGACAATTGCTATTATTGTTTACACACAACAGAAACCAAGGGTTATATATTTCAAGAGCGAGAGATCACAGTAAAAATCCTAAGCATTCTTCCTCCATACTGGGAGAAAAACAGCATCTGAAAGTTATTGATGGGATGCATTTTTACACGTGAGGCTGTGACCACTTTAACATTGCATCTTATGAGCGGTGGAGTTCTTTTGCTGCCGACCTGTGCGCGCATACTGGTTCTTATCAGTGTGACGTTGTCTGTTAAGGCGTCTATATGGACCATCAATACAATATAGACCTTTACTGACCCCTGGAGGAATTCATGTCAGGGCATCAGTAGTAAGGAAGCTCTCAGCTCTGAACTCTCAAAAATCCGTACCTGGCTTACCGATAACAAACTGTCTCTACACCTTGGGAAAACTGAATCCATCCTATTTGGGACCAAACATTCCCTCAGTAAAATGAAGGTAAATGACTTCAAGGTCAAAGTCGATGACACAATCATCACTAGCAAAGAAGAGATTACCTATTTGGGATGTATTCTGGACAAATACCTGTCAGGTGAAAGCATGGCAACAAAGGTGGTCAAAGGAGTAAACCAGAGAACCAGATTTATGGGCAGAGTTTCCTCTTTTGTCAACCCTCAGGCCCTCAGGACCCTCTCAGGGGCCCTGATTCAGCCCCTTTTTGACTATGCTAGCTCCTCTTGGTACTCCAACACCTCAGTGTCACTGCAGACTAAGCTTCAAACCTCCCAAAACAAACTGATCCGACTACTTCTCGGACTGGGGCCCATGACCCACCTCTCTCCCATTCACTTTGCCAGCCTAGGCTGGCTCAGGGTGGAAGACAGGGTTAAACAACTAAAAATGGGTCTGGTCTTCAAAATTGTAAATGCAGATTTGCCCGATATGCCCCCTATACCCGCATATCTGTATAAATACCTCGAAAAAGTTAGTGACACCCACAGCCACGAAACTAGAGGGAGCGTAAACAACAATCTGGTACCACCCACCCATAAAACAAACATGGGCAAATTCTCCTTCTATAGCACAGCCACCAAGGAATGGAATAGCCTAACCCCATCCCTCAAAAAATGCAGTTCGCTGGGCTCATTCAAAACAGCCCTAAAAACCCATCTTTCTGGAGGCCGAAAGAGGAGCTAGTACCAGTTTCCCTGTAGACAGACGACCCCCCCCCCCTCCTCTTTTTGTACATATTTTGTATTTCCTCATGCTTTTTTTGTATATAATTTTTTATTTTTCCATGCTTCCCCCCCCCCTTTCTTTTTGTACATATATTTTTAAATGCTTTTTTTGTACATAGTGGTACTTTTTCTGTATTATCTGTATTTTCATGTTGATTTTTGAACTGTTTGGTTGCTACTATATATGTCTATGAAATTAACTCAAGGACCCCAACGGAAACAAGTCCGCAAGGACTTTTTTGGCCGGACCTTTTAGACAAAAGCATTATAAATGTAACTGTGTTGTTTTACATTCTTTTGCCTAATAAAAATTTCAATCAATCAATCAATCAGTAATGTATATATTAGGTGTGTGTGTTATTTTTATATCCATTAGACCATCCGTTAGACCACAGACCTGTTTGAAACTGGACATTCAGACTGAATGTTTAACTTTTTGTCCTCAACATTTTCTCCAGGAGGTTTTATTTTTGTTGTTTGTCATAAGCGATACTGTGTGTTTTATGATTTTGTTTTTAAAAGAGATTTAAACCAACATAGACTTAGGAACAACCAGTAAAAGTAATCACCTCAGAATACAGAGTGATAATAAAACAGAAAACCTACCTGAATCCATTATAGGCTGGTCTGCTGGATTCACCAATGGAGCCATCTCTGAAACACATTAGAGTAAAATCATGTGTTAATCTGCACTTGAGGAACTATTAACCTGTTGACTGGAGCTTACAGTATGTGTGGTAACACATGAATATTATATTGTATTAAATTGTTGCTTAAGGAATAGAGCATATATATAAATATATATATATATATATATATATATATATATATATATATATATATATATATATATATATATATATATAGTAGTGGAACTCAGTACATCATGGATTTATCTTACCTTCATCATGATGAGTCTCTTTCACACCTACAGGGGAGAAAAATTACAGGTTAATACACATCATGTTAACTCTTACAAACACTATACATACATTTACTACATGAACACATGTTTGATGAATCAATTTGATCAAGAAGGTTTGACATGTTCTGTAAAAGTAGAGATGTGAGACAGTGATTGGTCAGTGGAGACAATTTACATTTTCACATTGTTATCATTATAGATACATAGATGTGTATATCATTGTTACCATTACACATACAGTATGTATGTATGTATGTATGTATGTATGTATGTATGTATGTATGTATGTATGTATGTGTACGTGTACACACACACACACACACACACACACACACACACACACACACACACACACACACACACACACACACACACACACACACACACACACACACACACACACACACACACACGTATATACATATACATATATATCTATATTATATATAATTCAGTAGGAACACACTGAGGACACTAGCTGGAGTACAAATACAATATCATTTTGACTATGCATGCACCTCATGGCATTAAAACCAAAACTACAGACCTCTCAAAACATACTAATCATCAAAACTACTAGACCTCACACCTAGGACTCACCTAACCCCTGCTCATGATGCTAGGGTGGGATCAAATCAAATAAAAAAAAACGTTATTTATGGATGGCTCAGGGTAGAGGACAGAGTCAAACAACTTGCAATGGACCTTGTCTACAAGATACTCAAGGGACCAGTGACCATGTATCTGTCAAACTACTTCACTAGAGTGAGAAACGCTCATGGGCACAACACCAGAGGGAGCTCCACTGATGACGTTCCCCCCAGTTTTTGGCAAAAACATGGGAATGAATTCAATTTACTGTTATGCCACCAAAATGTGGAATGCCCTACCAACAGCCATCAAAAAGTGACTCCCTTGTCCCTTTCCCTACCCTCTTTCAAACCCGCCATAAAAGAACATCTGTCTGCAATTTTCAACAGGACCTAGACTACTAGACTTCTAACTTGCCACAAGAAATGTACCCCCCCCCCCCCTCTCTCTCACACACACAAACGCACACGCGCACACACACGCACACGCACACGCCTGTAGTTCTGTACAACATTAATACTGTTAAAATGTCTGCTACCGCCTGTAGTTCTGAACAACAGTGTCTAGGTCAGTGTCCAGGGACCAGGTCATTACGATGTCCTGCAGGTTGAACTGGACAGGACATGTTGAAGTGGACAGAGGACATGTTGAAGTGGACAGAGGACATGTTGAAGTGGACAGAGGACATGTTGAAGTGGACAGAGGACATGTTGAAGTGGACAGAGGACATGTTGAAGTGGACAGAGGATATGTTGTCAGAAAGCACCAGGTTCTTACTCTGTGTCTCGGCTGCAGCATTACAGGAGATGACCACTCTCTGGATCTCCTCTTTGTCCAACACCACCGTCTAGTAGGACGGACACACACACACACACACACACACACACACACACACACACACACACACACACACACACACACACACACACACACACACACACACACACACACACACACACACACACACACACACACACACACACACACACACACACACAGTATCCATTAAACACACACCACTGTCTACAACAAACACACATGACAGCATACACATTAAACCACATTATTACACGGCTTGGTTGAATGCTTGATTCTGATTGGTCAATCAGTGAATTCATTGGTGTTTTATTTTTCAATAGTATTACCTTTGAACTCAATAACAGAGCGCTGTCAAATGAAAGACTCAACAGGCAGTGAGGTGTGTGTGTGTGTGTGTGTGTGTGTGTGTGTGTGTGTGTGTGTGTGTGTGTGTGTGTGTGTGTGTGTGTGTGTGTGTGTGTGTGTGTGTGTGTGTGTGTGTGTGTGTGTACCTTGTCACTGAGCTGGTCCAGGTAACTGTGTGCGTTGTCGTCCTGGACCCTCAATGGACCCAGGGCCTCCAGCCTGAGGCTGTCCAGCAGAGAGGCCTCGTCCTTGGCAGTCACCGCCTCCTGCACCTGCTTCACCGCAGCCAGCACTGGATGGATGGACCAACACACACACACACACACACACACACACACACACACACACACACACACACACACACACACACACACACACACACACACACACACACACACACACACACACACACACACACACACACACACACACACACACACACACACACACACACACACACACACACACACACACACACACACACACGTTATGTGAATATACTTTTATTGCTCCTAGTATTGATGATTTCTTGCGTGTTATTGTATGACTTTATATGTCTTGATGAATTGAATACACAGGACCACAATGGAAACAAACTCCCAGGGCTTTTTGTGTTATCCTTTTAGCATTATTGTAGAACTGACTGTATGGTTTTTTATATATTTATTTTGGATCTTCTCAGTGAGATGTCTCCCGCGTGTAACTGCGTGGAATGGGTGAAAGACTCCACTGTGTTTGTGTTACTACTGTGCTATGAAAACTGTAGGTATGGGTCGTAACGAGGTGATGCGAGACCATTTGGACCGGAGTGGTGTGGTGCGGTGCGGTGTGGTGTGGTGTGGTGTGGTGTGGTGTGGTGTGGTGTGGTGTGGTGTGGTGTGGTGTGGTGTGGTGTGGTGTGGTGTGGTGTGGTGTGGTGTGGGGCAGGGCTGCTGTGTCGAAACCCGGCATATCTGATCGACTACTTCAAATGTGAGGTGGACTCAGGCAAATACTGTGGCATGGTCATGTTGGACCTCCAGAAGGCATTTGAAGGCATTAAATCACTCTATACTGATTGATAAGGCAATCGGTTTTGATCAATGAACTGGATGAATCCTATCTGGAGGGAAGAGAACAGGTGGTGGATGTGAACAGAACCCTGTCCTTCCTCCTCCCAGTGAGCTGTGGTGTTCCTCAAGGAAGCATACTAGGGCCTTAACTGTTCCAAATTTACGTTAACAACATGACATCAGCATGTGACTGCAATTTGTTCTTGTTCGCAGATGACTCGGCTCGGTAAAATCTGTCAATCTATCATTACACCTGGGTCAAATGTTTCAGTCCAAAATTAACCTCAGTAAGGCCACAGACTTTACGATCAGAGTGGGTGACAATGTTATGACATGGAAAGAAGAGATTACCTATATGGGTTGTATTTTAGATTAAACAAATATTTCCGGTGATAATCCAGAAAGTCAACCAAAGAATAATAGTTTTGGGCAGGGTCTCCTCGTTGGTCAGTAGGAACACACTGAGGACACTAGCTGGAGCACAAATACAATATAATTTTGACTATGCATGCACCTCATGGTACTATAGCACCTCAAAGACATTAAAACCAAAACTACAGACCTCTCAAAACATACTAATCAAACTACTACTAGACCTCACACCTAGGGCTCACCTAACCCCTGCTTCATGATGCTAGGGTGGGATGGCTCAGGGTAGAGGACAGAGTCCAGCAACTTGCAATGGACCTGGTCTAAAAGATACTCAAGTACCTGTCAAACTACTTCACTAGAGTGAGAAACACCCCCCCCCCCCCCGGATTTGGCACAGACATGGGAGTGAATTAATTTTACGCCATAAAAGAACACCTGTCTGCAATTTTGAACAGGACCTAGACAACTAGACTTCTTGCTTGCCACCAGAAATTGTCCCTGGTTCTTACTTTGTGTCTCAGCCTTGGCTGCATCATTACATGAGCTGACCACTCTCTGGATCTCCTCTTTGTCCAACACCACCGTCTAGTAGGACACACACACACACACACACACACACACACACACAAGGCTTGGTTGAATGCTTGATTCTGATTGGTCAATCAGTGAATTCATTGGTGTGTTATTTTTCAATATTGACCTCTGAACTTAATAACAGAGCGCTGTCTAATGAAAGACTCAACAGGTGGTGAGGTTTGTGTGTGTGTACCTTGTCAGTGAGCTGGCAGCAGGTTCTGAGCTGGTCCAGGTACCTGTGTGCGTTGTCGTCCTGGACCCCCCGCAGACCCAGGGCCTTCAGCCTGAGGCTGTCCAGCAGAGAGGCCTCGTCCTGGGCAGCCACCGTCTCCTGTACCTTCTTCACTGCAGCCTGCACCAGCCTCACTGGATGGATGGACCCCCACACACACACACACACACACACACACACACACACACACACACACACACACACACACACACACACACACACACACACACACACACACACACACACACACACACACACACACACACACACACACACACACACACACACACACACACACACACACACACACACACACACGTTATGTGAATATACTTTTATTGCTCCTAGTATTGATGATTTCTTGCATATTATTGTATGTCTTTATATGTCTTGATGAATTGAATACACAGGACCTCAATGGAAACAAACTCCTAGGGCTTTTTGTGTTATCCTTTTAGCATTATTGTAGAACTGTAACTGTAGTACCTCTGTACTTTTTGCAAACTGTTAATAAAGTGTTCAATCAATCAAGACATTGTCGTTAGCGCGATATCATGATGGCAATATCGTTTGATCACATTGATTGATTGATTGATTTCCACCTACCTCTGAGAGGAATCAGTAGATCATTCCTTTTTATCTTCTCCAGAACATTAGCCACGACTTGAATCGCATTATTGTGATAGGTCTGTGTGATCAGCTTTGTGGTTTCAATCCTGTTAGCTTCCTCTAGTTTATAGAATGGGATCAGCGGGAGATTTCCAAGGTTAGCAGGCAGCTGCAGTTCAAACCGGAAATTGTCCCAGTGTTTGCGTCCAAGCTTGTCCAGAATGTCCTTGATCAAGCTACTATCACCTGTCTCCATGTTTGATTCCTGTATCATTTGGGATGGGTTATTCACAAATCAGAGTTCAGGTGGTGTAGTTCTACAATGAGTCCACTAGATGGTGCACAGTAACCACTAGTGATGAGCGGGTCGACCCGTAACCCGCGGGACCCGCGGGTCAACCCGCGGCGCGGGTTGACCCGCGGGTAGGTCGAGTCAGGATTTCAGAGGAAATTATGCGGGCTACGGGTCTGCGGTCAGCCGCTCTCACACGCAAAAAAAAAAAAAAAACCCTATTTTGAACAACATGCTTGTTTATTTAGCCCATGACAATGTTGTGCTACTGTAGACATTTAAAGGGACTAGTAACCACATTAAAATAATAAGAACGCTACAAATAGGGTTTTGATATAAATGTTTTCTTCACTTAACCCATTAAGACCTGAGGCTGATTCTACACATGTCTTCTAAATCCTAACAGTATATGTTGCTATATCAGTGGTTCTCAAACTTTTTCATCTCATGACTCAATCCAAGATGTCAGACAGTTGTGACACATCAAGCATGACTCACCAATGGAAGGTTTAGTAACGATCAGTTGTTTTCTTCTGTTTCTATCAGGACACTGAAAACAAAGACATAAATGTTAGACATGACCTCACAATTCATTTAATGAACGTATAATCTGCTAGTACGATCCTATCCTATCCTATCCTATCATCAAATCTATTGTTTGTTGTGTATGTTACAGTACATGCAGGACATCAGTCTATACAGTCTAACTACGGTATATCCATGAGATTGGTGAAAAAAAAGGGGAAAGAAAAAGTAGGCAGAAACTTCAAAGTCCACATTGTCCACAAGGAAAATGAAATTCAAAGGAAAGCTCATGGGCCCCATGAGCTTTGGGCCCCTGGGTCTGGGCCCAGTGGGCCTGGGCCTGGGTCTGGGCCCAGTGGGCCTGGCGTGCCCATTCAGGGATCCAGCTCTGCCTATCACAAACGTCCCTTCACACTGAGTGCTAAATAACTTGTTTCAAACTGATGGACGTGCTTAACTTCGGCATCATCAACCGTCACAACCCGCCTGCCGCCTACAGATCAGTCTAGACTCACAGCCCGGACCACTGGATCTGGATGTATTTATTTTAGTAAGTTGCTCTGCAGTCTCCGAATGTATCTACTACAGTACGTCTGTTAAAATGTTATTTCACATGCAGCCCCCACCTTCACTTAATGCGGCCCCCACCTTCACTTAATGCGGCCTCCACCTTCACTTAATGCGGCCCCCACCTTCACTTAATGCAGCCCCCACCTTCACTTAATGCAGCCCCCACCTTCACTTAATGCAGCCCGCAGGTTAATATCAGAATACTGATATATTATTGATTTCAGCGGTTATGATTCTAAACATGACCCACTTTAATGACATCAGTCTATATTAGTAGCGTATCTTTTTTATGTCCAACGTATTTGTATTTAAGTTCATAAAGTTAACATGTATAAACTAAATGCATTTGAAATTAAATAAAAATGATACTTTTTAGGATTCCATTTAAAAAATAGCAAAAATAGCAGATCTACAAGCTCGTTTTGAGCTTGTAGATCGGCTATTTCTGCTACTATTATTTATGTGACCTAGAAAGGCGAAATATGGCATTAAATTAAGAAAAAATAAAAAGTTAAAATACGGAGATAAGAGGTTTCTGCCTGACAGTATAAGTAATGTGTTCCTCTGGAGTGAGTGTGAAATATATAGAGGTCCTCTACATTATCAAAGTTGCATCAGCCCTGATATAACCAGTGGTTTACTAATGGTGATTTGTCTTTCCAGGGGAACGGCATTTTAATGACGTCACATGCACACGCGCGCGCGCACGCTCACCACCACCGGTAAACCTGTTATGCAAATTAGACATTTGGGTATTTGTCTCGTGAACCTAGGGGGGTGAAAGGTTACCAGTGGAACGCCGTGGTGTCCCGTGAAGCGACCAAAACACCACTGTGTATAACAATGATTAATGACAGCATGTAGAGCTATTTACCACTTATTTAACACACAATATCACTCACCCTACTGTAAATGATCACAGTAATGGAATGTTTAAGATAGTTTTATATTCTTACTTAGTGGAGAATACTGCATGGCCCTCTGAATCTCCTCAATATCCTGAGAGAGAGACAGAGAGAGAGAGAGACAGAGAGAGACAGAGAGAGAGAGAGAGAGAGAGAGAGAGAGAGAGAGAGAGAGAGAGAGAGAGAGAGAGAGAGAGAGAGAGAGAGAGAGAGAGAGAGAGAGAGAGAGAGAGAGAGAGAGAGAGAGAGAGACAGAGAGACAGAGAGACAGAGAGACAGAGAGACAGAGAGAGAGAGAGAGACACAGAGAGACAGAGAGACAGAGAGACAGAGAGACAGAGAGAGAGAGAGAGAAAACATTAGTGCACCTTGACAAACATGAAAACATCATTATGATTAGCATTAACCACATGAACCCATCATGATTTGTGTGCATGGGGTTCTCATCTTAAACAAGCTCAGTGCTTAATGAGTTTTCCAGTTTAGTAGACCTTGTATTGTGAATTTGTACTTCCATGTACTGATATGTACTGTTCTCATGTCTTACTAAATAAAGTACATCAATCAATCAATCAATCAATCAAACCCCAGCATGCCTATTCTGGGGGGAACATTCCCTAAAAATAGCCGATCTACAAGCTCACAACGCATCGTTGTGAGCTTGTAGATCTTTTTAGCAAAGAGATTTGGGTTCTTTCTTGGAGCAGTCCAAGAGACTATTTAAATGAGAATAGAGGGTTTAAAGGGATATCTCACTTTCAAACATGTTTGGGGTAATTCTCACGTGGAAAATTCTTGCC
>NW_027660692.1:40000-56631 GCF_963280865.1 Gymnoscopelus braueri | reverse complement strand
GGCGCAAATCATGCTTTGTCGGCTTCTGTAAAGTAGCAACAACAACACGTTAAGGCCACAGCTTGTGCAAGACTCACTCAAAGGTATTTGGTTTTCAACACTTCATCGGGGGAGAGCGCGAACGCAGTCCCCCACTACCAGAAATTATGCAGTCGAGATTCCCACATTTGGGGAATTCGCACGGGTCAGCAAAGCACGGAGTGCAATGGCTGAGCCTCGCCGTGGGTGAACCACCTTCGTGATCGTGGTGTCTCCCCTGCCAGGTAAGTATGCCTCGCCATCGCGTGGCGTGGAGGCAAGGACCCACACACGTACACGTCGCCTTGACGGTTCATACTACACATGCTCAAACCACACACTACTATGTTAACGTACACACATTTTATGAACCTCGTTGATGATAGCTGTTGATTGTTGGGTTGGAGGAAATGGGCTACATTTTGACTTGTACATGCATTGTTTTTTGGAAGTGGAATCCTGTACTTTAGAAACACTTTGAAAAACAATGTGTCACCCACCTGTTAATGCAGCCCAAGCTATTTATCGCATTATTTTTATTTAACATTAAAGTGAGTCTCCGTAAAGACCGTCAAAAATTGCCTTTGCCGACTATATTTCAAGTCGTCATCGGCGGGGTATTGGGTAAAGTTTTCAACTAGCAATAATCTCGCCTCGGTTAAACCTCATAGGCTAAGATACTGCCGCTGCGCAGGAATGATTCCAGAGCGTTTAGACGAGGTATTCTGGTGGAGGATGTTGTCACCTCACTGACGGTTTGATATCAAACAGTATGGGGTCTAGGCTCTATACCAGGAGCAAAGTGTGGCTATTTACTCACGTGTTCTTTCAACAAGGGGATAGGAGGTGCACCGTTCCCGGCGGCACTGCAGTGCCGGGTCAATGCGTGGAGTGAACGGAGCAAGCCCCTGTTTCAACTCCCGAGTTCAAAAATCCGTTTAATATGTAGTCCCCATATAGGGGACATATCAGATATTAAACTGATAAGAACAGATACTACACTTGATCTTAGCCAAAAGGCCGAGAAGCGATAACCCCTTAACTGACTGCCTGAACGATCGCAATCTCCGCTGATTCCATCCTCGCCCGGCCTGACACCCACTAGTGCCCTCCTTTTGGCCTCATGAAGCTGTGGGCGTGGCTTATCGGCTTGGGGTGTGGTTTGCAGCGGTGGGCGTGGCCTATCGGCTTGGGGGCGTGGTTTACAGCTGCGGGCGTGGCCTATCACCCAGGGGTGTTTGATTGATTGATTGAAACTGTTATTAGGCAAAAGAATGTAAAACAACACAGTTACATTTATGATACTTTTGTCTAAAAGGTCCGATCAAAAAAGTCCTTGCGGACTTGTTTCCGTTGGGGTCCTTGAATTAATTTCATAGACATAAGTGTGGTTTGAAGCTGTGGGCGTGGCTCGTAGATCTGATATCTTCCCTGCTTGCCTTCCTGCGGCAAATCATACTTTGTCAGCTACTGTAAAGTAGCTACAACGAGACGTCAAGGCCACAGAGTGACACAAATGCGCTCACGCCTACCTTGACCTCAAACATGCCCGCATGCCACTGCTCTCCTTGTCATTTCCTTCAACAGCTGAGTTGGCCTTGTCCAAAGGGCAAGGCCCTCCAAAAATATGCATAACTCATGAATGTCCCTCTCCACGGAAGTCTTTAGTAAAAGGCGAAAGGCTTATTCGTCATGAAGAGAGACCCGAGTAATTCTGACCTTTCACCGTCCTCGTGGATCTGAACCTGAGTGGTGGCTTGTTATTGGATTTCTGTGCTAGTCATGGACTGACAATAACAAACACCATGTTCAAACATAAGGATGCTCATAAGTGTACTTGGTACCAGAGTACCCTAGGCCAAAGATCAATGATCGATTTTGTAATCGTATCAGCTGATCTGAGGCCGCATGTTCTGGACACTCGGGTGAAGAGAGGGGCGGAACTGTCAACTGATCACCATCTGGTGGTGAGTTGGTTCAGATGGCGGGGGAAGCCTCTGGACAGACCTGGCAAACCCAAGCGTGTAGTGCGGGTGAACTGGGAACGTTTGGAGGAGACCTCTGTTCGGAAGGAATTTAACTCCCACCTCCGGCGGGACTTCTCTGGCATCCCTGTGGAGGTTGGGGGCATTGAACAGGAATGGGCAATGTTCAAAGCCTCTATTGCTAAAGCTGCGGCTGTGAGCTGTGGTCAGAAGGTTTTAGGTGCCTCAAGGGGCGGTAACCCTCGAACACCCTGGTGGACAGCGGTGGTCAGGGAAGCCGTCCGACTGAAGAAGGAGGCCTATCGGGGTATGATATCCCAGGGGACTCCAGAGGCAGTTGCAAGGTACCGACAGGCCCGAAGGGCGGCAGCCACAGCTGTGACGGAGGCTAAGCAGCGGGTGTGGGAGGAGTTCGGGGAATCCATGGAGAAGGACTTTCGGGCGGCACCAAAGTTGTTCTGGACGACCATACGGCACCTCAGGAGGGGAAAGCGGGGAACCATCCAAGCTGTATACAGCAAGGATGGGGCTCTGCTGACTTCAAGTGAGGAAGTCGTAGGGAGGTGGAAGGAACACTTTGAGGAACTCCTAAACCCAATGACATCAGACCCACCCTCCCTGACAGGAGCAGAGCCTGAGGATGATGGGGGATCGGCGTCAATCTCCCGGAAGGAAGTCACTGAGGTAGTTAAACAACTCCACAGTGGCAAAGCTCCGGGGGTTGATGAGATTCGTCCAGAAATGCTGAAGGCTCTGGGTGTTGAGGGGCTGTCTTGGTTGATACGTCTTTGCAACATCGCGTGGAAGTCTGGGACAGTACCGAGGGAGTGGCAGACTGGGGTGGTGGTCCCACTTTCAAAAAGGGGGACCAGAGGTTGTGTGCCAATTACAGAGGTATCACATTACTCAGCCTCCCTGGGAAAGTTTATGCCAAGGTACTGGAAAGGAGGGTCCGGCCGATAGTCGAACCTCAGATTCAAGAGGAGCAATGTGGTTTCCGTCCTGGTCGTGGAACAACTGACCAACTCTTTACTCTGGCAGGGATCCTGGAGAGGGCCTGGGAGTATGCATATCCGGTCTACATGTGTTTTGTGGATTTGGAGAAGGCATATGACCGGGTCCCCCGGGAGTTTCTGTGGGAGGTGCTGCGGGAATATGGGGTGAGGGGGACCTTGTTGAGGGCCATCAATCTCTGTACGCCCAAAGCGAGAGCTGTGTCCGTGTGCTCGGCAGTAAGTCGGATTATTTTCCAGTGGGGGTTGGTCTCAGACAGGGCTGCGCCTTGTCACCTATCCTGTTTGTGATTTTCATGGACAGGATCTCGAGGCGAAGTCGTGGCGGAGAGGGTATACGGTTCGGTGAGCTAAGGGTTGCGTCACTGCTTTTTGCGGATGATGTGGTCCTGATGGCACCATCGGTCCGGGACCTTCAGCTCTCACTGGATCGGTTCGCAGTCGAGTGTGCGTCGGCTGGGATGAAAATCAGCATCTCCAAATCTGAGGCCATGGTTCTCAGCAGGAAACCGGTGGATTGTGCAGTCCGGGTAGGGAATGAGGCTTTGCCCAGGTGAAGGAGTTTAAGTATCTCGGGGTCTTGTTCACGAGTGAGGGGAGGACGGAGCAGGAGATCAGCCGGAGAATCGGAGCAGCAGGAGCGGTATTGCAGTCGCTGTACCGCACTGTGGTGACGAAAAGAGAGCTGAGCCAGAAGGCAAAGCTCTCGGTCTTCCGCGCAATCTTCGTTCCTACTCTCACCTATGGTCATGAAGTGTGGGTCATGACCGAAAGAATAGGGTCGCGGGTACAAGCGGCCGAAATGAGTTTTCTCAGACGGGTGGCTGGCATCTCCCTTAGAGATAGGGTGAGAAGTTCGGTCACCCGGGAGAGACTCGGAGTAGAGTCGCTGCTCCTTCGCTTGGAAAGGAGCCAGCTTAGGTGGTTCGGGCATCTAGTACGGATGCCTCCCGAGCGTCTCCCTAGGGAGGTCCTCGCTGCACGTCCCACTGGGAGGAGACCCCGGGGCAGACCAAGGACCAGATGGGCGGATTACATCTCCACACTGGCCTGGGAACGCCTCGGGATCCCCCAGGAGGAAGTTGCTAATGTTGCTCAGGAGAGGAAGGTCTGGAGCTCTCTGCTGGAACTGTTGCCCCCGCGACCCGACTCCGGATAAGCGGTTGAAGATGGATGGACTTATTTGAGAGGGTATGTTTTTGCAATGTATGACATACTTCATTCTGAAAATAGCCGATCTACAATCTCAAAACTTTTCAGATAGCAACGTGTTTCTGAGTTTGTAGATCGGCTGCTTTCACTGGTTCACTTTTATCTTCAACAGACAACCTCAGCCTGGTCAAAGCTATAGCACTATAGGTAATGTTGCAGCCCGTCAATCCGAAGGTTGAGGGTTCGATTCCTGTTAATGGCAATAGGTTGACACGTCCAATCAATCCATTCTGCTTCCATCCTTCTCTCTCTTCAATCTATTGTTTCCATGTCTCTCTCTCTTCAATCTATTCAGTTTCCATGTCTCTCTCTCCGCCCTTAGATTGTTCGCAATTTTGAGCAGTTTGAAAAACACTTAAACCCAGGATTTTTCAGTTATTTGCGTGAAATGGTATAATCTGTCTGACCTCCGTTTTCACTGTATCAGGTCTGTTGGTCCAATGGCTTCCCGCTTAAGTGAATGTTTCACAACATCAAGGTTGCCGGTTCAAGCCTCACTTGGTGGAGACTTCGTTTAAAGTGCTTTGCAAACTACAAGACTGTATTAATGAATACATATGCAATTGATAAAGATAACATGAAATGCTTATCTGAGAAGGTCTGTTTTTGCAATGTATGACATACTTCATTCTGAAAATAGCCGATCTACAATCTCAAAACTTTTCAGATAGCAACGTGTTTCTGAGCTTGTAGATCGGCTGCTTTCACTGGTTCAGTTTTATCTTCAACAGACAACCTCAGCCTGGTCAAAGCTATAGCACTATAGGTAGTGTTGCAGCCTGTCAATCCTAAGGTTGAGGGTTCGATTCCTGTTAATGGCAATAGGTTGACACGTCCAATCAATCCATTCTGCTTCCATCTTTCTCTCTCTTCAATCTATTGTTTCCATGTCTCTCTCTCTTCAATCTATTCCGTTTCCATGTCTCTCTCTCCGCCCTTAGATTGTCCGCAATTGTGAGCAGTTTGAAAAACACTTAAACCAGGATTTTTCAGTTATTTGCGTGAAATGGTATCATCTGTCTGACCTCCGTTTTCACTGGATCAGGTCTGTTGGTCCAATGGCTTCCCGCTTAAGTGAATGTTTCATAACATCAAGGTTGCCGGTTCAAGCCTCACTTGGTGGAGACTTCATTTAAAGTGCATTGCAAACAACAAGACTGTATTAATGAATACATATGCAATTGATAAAGATAACATTTAAATGCTTATCTGAGAAGGTATGTTTTTGCAATGTATGACATACTTCATTCTGAAAATAGCCGATCTACAATCTCAAAACTTTTCAGATAGCAACGTGTTTCTGAGCTTGTAGATCGGCTGCTTTCACTGGTTCAGTTTTATCTTCAACAGACAACCTCAGCCTGGTCAAAGCTATAGCACTATAGGTAGTGTTACAGCCTGTCAATCCGAAGGTTGAGGGTTCGATTCCTGTTAATGGCAATAGGTTGAGATGTCCAATCAATCCATTCCGCTTCCATCTCTCTCTCTCTTCAATCTATTATGTTTCCATGTCTCTCTCTCTCTTCAATCTATTCTGTTTCCATGTCTCTCTCTCTCTCTCTCTCTCTCTCTCTCTCTCTCTCTCTTCAATCTATTCCGTTTCCATGTCTCCCTCTTCAATCTATTCCGTTTCCTTGTCTCTCTCTCTCTCTCTCTCTTTTGAGGGGGGCGGCCATAGCTGAGTGGTTAGTGAGCCAGCCTAGGGAGCCAGAGGCCCTAGTTGCCCCAGGTACGATTCCAGGCCAGGCCAGCAAATGAAATTTGTCCCTGAGCAAGACTCTTAACCCCTAATTGCTCACAGGCCCTCATTGGAAACAAGACCGCAAGGACTTTCATGAACGGACCTGTTAAAGGAATTATCCTTATCTATTCCGTTTCCATGTCTCTCTCTCTCTCTCTCCGATCTACAATCTCACAACTTTTCAGATAGCAACGTGTTTCTGAGCTTGTAGGTCGGCTGCTTTCACTGGTTCACTTTTATCTTCAACAGACAACCTCAATCTGTACAAAGCTATAGCACTATAGGTAGTGTTGCAGCCTGTTAATCCAAAGGTTGAGGGTTCGATTCCTGTTAATGGCAATAGGTTGAGATGTCCATTCAATCCGTTCTGCTTCCATCTCTCTCTCTCTTCAGTCTATTATGTTTCCATGTCTCTCTCTCTCTCTTCAATCTATTCCGTTTCCATGTCTCTCTTGCTCTCTCTCTCTTCAATCTATTCCGTTTCCATGTCTCGCTCTCTCTTCAATCTATTCCTTTTCCAAGTCTCTCTCTCTCTTTCTCTTCAATCTATTCAGTTTCTCTCTCTCTCTCTTTCTCTTCAATCTATTCCGTTTCTCTCTCTCTCTCTCTCTCTCTCTCTCTCTCTCTCTCTCTCTCTCTCTCTCTCTCTCTCTCTCTCTCTCTTCAATCTATTCCGATTCTCTCTCTCTCTCTCTCTCTTTCTCTTCAATCTATTCCGTTTCTCTCTCTCTCTCTCTCTCTTTCTCTTCAATCTATTCCGTTTCTCTCTCTCTCTCTTTCTCTTCAATCTATTCCGTTTCTCTCTCTCTCTCTTTCTCTTCAATCTATTCAGTTTATCTCTCTCTCTCTCTTCAATCTATTCCGTCTCTCTCTCTCTCTCTTCAATCTATTCCGTCTCTCTCTCTCTCTCTATCTCTCTCTCTCTCTCTCTTTCTCTTTCTCTTTCTCTTTCTCTTTCTCTCCCTCTCTCTCCCCCTCTCTCTCCCCCCCCCCTCTCTCTCTCTCTCTCTCTCTCTCTCTCTCTCTCTCTCTCTCTCTCTCTCTCTCTCTCTCTCTCTCTCTCTCTCTCTCTCTCTCTCTCTCTCTATTCCCTGGCCCCGCTTATCGCTTAGGATTTATTAGCATTCTTTTTTTGGACTTTAATGTTTGGAAGTATAATTTCATGATGTTTCCATTTTTATCATCAAAGTGATTGTATATTATCATACTAAAATAAATATCTTTTTAATAATCTCTGTTACCCGATTTAATTGCTATTTTGCTGTATTTTGCTGTATTTCCTTTAATAAATCAATTTCCTGCAGTTAAAGTACTAGACTAAATTGTATTTTTTGTATTGTATTGACATGGAAAAGTTTGAGAAGCACTGTGATAAGCAATGTTCTGTGCTTCACAATGACGCTGCATGTGGGAGTTAGTTATTATGTTAAAGTGACATGATAATATATTCTCTATCACAGGTTGGACTGATATGACTACATTACAGCCCCTAGCTAGTTAGAGAAACACGTGCCTACTGTACCAGAAATACGTTTAGAAAGGAGTATGGTGTGAGTAAGTAAAACATGATGTCATGATGTTTATACTGTAGATAAGGTGTTCTTCAACAGTTGCATGTGGTATCATTGGACATCTGATATAGCAGTGAAGCACTGACCATGGTGTCACAACATATTGTTGTATTCGGGCAGAAACCTCTTATCTCAGCCCCCCCCCCCCCCCCCCCCTGTAAATGAATGCCTACTTGATCATACAGCGTCAAACAAAAGCATAAAAAATAGCAGATCTACAAGCTCGCGTTTCCAGACGTTTTGAGCTTGTAGATCTGCTACTTTGCAATTTTTTGGTTTGACTCCTGAAAAGTAACAGTTTTGGACATAATGAGGTATCCACCCAACAGAGACGATAATCTGTGTGCGTACGCAGATGACAATGAATCAGTATGTACTGGACAAACAAGCCTATAAGATAATGTCACATCTTTAGACAGAGAAATGTGTCAAGAAATATCGATCTATTTTAAAGTGATCGGTTCCTTTATCTGAACATCTCTCAAGTCACACTTTTTAACTCAGTGAGGCACATGCACACCATAAAAACAATCCTACAAAAGTTTTTTTTTATTCACACCCACTCTTTTCAGAGCCAGGACATTCAACGTTCCCAGCTCATATCTCGTACATGTTGGAGCTCTCAGATGGTCCTTGACTTTATTATGTTTCTGGCATACAGTACAGTAACTTTCCACTGGACACAATTAAGTGTCTCAATATTCGTGTATGAGGTAGTAGTAGGAGAGTATAAAAGGCGGCTGCTCGATGTCTTCAGTGACTCAGTTTGCAGGATGAAGGGTTGTGAGGCTTTGCTTGTTTCACTGTTCTGTCTGTCTGGGGCTGCTACCGGGGGCTCTAGGAGAGAGCGGACAGGTCGAGGGGAGCGAGAGCAAGGTCGAACCGGGTACCCCCAAACCGCCCGACAGGCTGGCAGCCAGCGAGAGAGAAGCCAAGGAGCAGATGACCTTACTGACCGACCTTCGGGTGCTGAGGATCTTGGTGACCTACATTCGGCAGCAGGGTGCAGGTTAGGATGGTTTTAGAGGCTACCATTACGCTTGTTTTGCTAAATGTGGTTCGGAAGTGGCGCTTCATGTGAACAAGGGTTGACAAAACTTTTCAGGCCTTGACCCCACGCCCAAAATAATCATATTTGAACTGGGGACCCCCCAAAATAATTTCATCTGAACTGGGGACCCCCCCTACCCTGACAAGCACTTGGAATTGTAGGAGTTGAGGCGTTAAATTTAGTTTGACTAGTTTGTTCCACAGATAAACATTGTGAAAATAGCCAAACTACTGTGAGCTTGTTGATAGGCTATTTTCCCCAAAAATGACAATTTGGCCAATGTTTGACATTTTTTTGTTGTATAGTGTGTTGGTTAGTTTGAACTACTCCTGAACTACTCATTTAATTACTTTTATTGATCTCAGAGAATAGATACCTTTTTTGATAATGTAATTTACTGTATATTTGATCCATATAATCCACCTGGGAAAGCTTACCCACTCAACACTGAAACTGCATGAGTATTTACTGTATAATTGACTTAATGCTAATTTTGTACTGATTTCAGCCCATCTTGCTCAGCTGTCCACCATAGAAACCAGGCTGATTGCTGCTGAAAGCCAAGTGAAGGAACTGTGGAGTAAGTATTTTTTACATACTAATACTAGTATATTATAAGTATGTTTATATAATAATATACTATAAGTATTTTTTTATCCCATTTAGACCTGAGGCCGATTCTAAAAACGCCTTATAAATCCTGCCTAAGTTTTCTGAAAATGTTTGCTAGCTATATATCTCAGCTAATGTTACACAAAGGTATTCCCGGATCGAAAGGTATAACAACGTATAGATGTCCAGGTTTAAATGGGTTCAATACTGATATAAATGTTTATATACTAATATACTATACGTATGCTTAGGAAACATTATGTTCTATACTGAAGACTGAATAATGAGCATTATATTCCCCACATAGGCATAGAAAACAAACTTTTCTGAAACTAGAATCTGTGAATTTATAATCAGTGCACAGAGAAGATTGTGTGCACACTTATGCCTGTATTTAGGCCAGGTGCTGGACATCAAGACCAGTGCAAAATCAAAAATCTGAACTGGGGACCCCCCAAAATAATTTCATCTGAACTGGGGACCCCCCCTACCCTGACAAGCACTTGGAATTGTAGGAGTTGAGGCGTTAAATTTAGTTTGACTAGTTTGTTCCACAGATAAACATTGTGAAAATAGCCAAACTACTGTGAGCTTGTTGATAGGCTATTTTCCCCAAAAATGACAATTTGGCCAATGTTTGACATTTTTTTATTGTATAGTGTGTTGGTTAGTTTTGATGTAGTAATGGCCCTATTAATAGTTTTAAAAAATGGGTTTTAGAGGTATTATAAAACTGACAAATTGACACTATAGAGATGTGCAGATACCCACTTACACTTACTGTATGTTGGTTTGTTTACTGTTGAGTGAGAAAACAATGTTGTACATTAAGCTAATCATGATCTGGGGGACCCCCCCCCCCCCCCCCCCGCTGGGGAACCACTGGGCTAGAAGAAGCTTAAAATGTGTCAAAGTATAATAACATATTACTTCCTGTGATGTTCTTTCAGCGACCGCTGCCAAGTTGCGTGCCAGTGAGACGGAGGTCAGACACCTGAAGACCAGACTCAATACCAGTGAAATCCACGTTGAGGACCTTCATACCAGACGTGAGCACTAGCGAGAACCGCATGGAAAACCTGAAGAAAGAAAGTGAAGGTAATTTGAACAGGACACAGGTTTTTTATGTGGTTCATCGAAGTAGTGACTTTAACTTCTTCCACTATTAAAATATCACTGATTAGGGTCTGATCCATTAGGCGAATGAAAGCACGACCTGACCTTTACTTGAAGGTTAAATGTATGTATTTATTACGAGTAGATTGAACTATTACATTTGAAAGTATTATACTGGCCCTCATATAATGTCACCTGAGAGAACAACTACATTTTAAAATGTAGGCAGAGAAGATTGTGTGCACATCTTATGCCTGTATTTAGGCCAGGTGCTGGACATCAAGACCAGTGCAAAATCCAAACTCCAGTCCAAAATGATCATATTTGAACTGGGGACCCCCCCTACCCTGACAAGCACTTGGAATTGTAGGAGTTGAGGCGTTAAATTTAGTTTGACTAGTTTGTTCCACAGATAAACATTGTGAAAATAGCCAAACTACTGTGAGCTTGTTGATAGGCTATTTTCCCCAAAAATGACAATTTGGCCAATGTTTGACATTTTTTTGTTGTATAGTGTGTTGGTTAGTTTGAACTACTCCTGAACTACTCATTTAATTACTTTTATTGATCTCAGAGAATAGATACCTTTTTTGATAATGTAATTTACTGTATATTTGATCCATATAATCCACCTGGGAAAGCTTACCCACTCAACACTGAAACTGCATGAGTATTTACTGTATAATTGACTTAATGCTAATTTTGTACAGCCCATCTTGCTCAGCTGTCCACCATAGAAACCAGGCTGATTGCTGCTGAAAGCCAAGTGAAGGAACTGTGGATGGTATTTTTTATATACTAATACTAGTATATTATAAGTATGTTTATATAATAATATACTATAAGTATTTTTTTTATCCCATTTAGACCTGAGGCCGATTCTAAAAACGCCTTATAAATCCTGCCTAAGTTTTTTGAAAATGTTTGCTAGCTATATATCTCAGCTAATGTTACACAAAGGTATTCCCGGATCGAAAGGTATAACAACGTATAGATGTCAAGGTTTAAATGGGTTCAATACTAATATAAATGTTTATATACTAATATACTATACGTATGCTTAGGAAACATTATGTTCTATACTGAAGACTGAATAATGAGCATTATATTCCCCACATAGGCATAGAAAACAAACTTTTCTGAAACTAGAATCTGTGAATTTATAATCAGTGCACTGAGAAGATTGTGTGCACAACTTATGCCTGTATTTAGGCCAGGTGCTGGACATCAAGACCAGTGCCCATAGTTAAAAAATAACCATAGTGTACCTATTCTTTGGCACATATTTGGCAAAAATAGCAGATCTTCAAGCTTAGATCATTTAGATTGTGTCAAAGGTCATGTCTCACCTAGACACATGATCTGACACAAATTTTGACCTGATGGTCAAGATTCAATTTATCCCCTGAGCAAGCAGGCAGGCTCTATTAGCTCACTGGTAAAAAAAAATGTCAGGGTTCAAAACCGGGTTCAAATCTGGGGTAGAAGAGGAAAGTTACATTGCGCAACTTTAATAATAATAATAAATCTGTATTTAATTTAAACCCAACTTTGTTTTCTGGATCCCCCAACAGCTCTAAACTAGGACCCCTCCTATTTTTGTTAATTAATTATCTTCGCTGAAAATAGCAGATCGACAAGCGCACAACATGGTCCAGTGCATTGCGTTGCAAGCTTGTAGATCTGTTATTTTTGCTCCAGAACGGGGGCACTAGGGTTCAAGTAATTCATAAATAATGATAAATCCTGCCTCTACATTTGGTAGACAGTAATATTCTATTAAGTATTGTTAGTGACGGTTTAGTTTTAATATCCTACTTCGTCTTGTTGGAGCTGATAAGCTGCTATACAGCAAGATTGGTGTATTGGCTTAATAGTACAATATATGCTTTCATAATATTTAAACAATTTGATAATGCTTCTGTGTTGACAGACACACCAAAGGTGGCCTTCTCTGCTGGTTTCGGTAATTCTGGACAAGTTGGACCGTTTGGTTCTCACACCACTCTGGTCTACAAGAAGGTCTATACTAACATCGGCAACTCATACAATCCATCTACAGGTAGGTGGTGATTAAATCATGTTACAGATAGATTAGCACTCATCAACTAATTACACAACTTTAGACATTAGACAATAGACATATATAAATTACATTAAATTCAGTGTTGTGATTCACATTGAAATCAATAGTCATGAGGGGATTAGGAAAGTGACAACTTAAGCACAAATATAATTATGAAGAAGCCACAACTTGTAGATCTACCTTTTTTATAAAGTTTTTTTTTTATATATAAATGTATTTTTCTTTGTGTTCTCTCATGTGTCTCAGGAGTCTTCTCTGCACCAGTGAAAGGAGTCTATCACTTCACATTTGCTGTACTTAACATTTGGGATCATTTCTGTGTCGGCATTAATAAAAATAATCAGCAAATCTTACGTAACTGTCAAAAAAATAGTGGAGGTAATGAACAGTCATCTGGTGGAATGACCATAGATCTGGAGGAGGGGGACACAGTTTACATGGAATTAACTGGAGGGGACAGGCTCTATGATAACCAAAACAGTCACAGCGTGTTCAGTGGTGTTCTGGTCTATTCTATATAACACTGCTACTGGATTCTTTTCTTTAAAGCAGTGGTTCTCAAAGTGGGGTCCTTGAAGAGTTCCCAGGGGTTCCCCAGCAAAATGAGGAACATTTAACCATAATATTTTATAGTTGATCTATTCAAAAATAGCGGATCTACAAGCTCACAATGCATTTTGTGAGCTTATAGATCTACTATCTTTAAGAATTAGGATAATTATAAATGATTTTGAAACAGACAACATAATAATACAAATCTTATGGGGTCCATGGCACAAAGTCCTTTTCAGATGGGGGTCCACAGCCAAATACATCAGTTTCGGAATGAAATAGTTTGAGAACCATTACTTTAAAGAGCCCCCATAATGCTCATATCCATCATTTCAATAAACACGTTGAAAAGTACTGTTGTCTAATGTATATTTTACTATATGTTTATTATTATTAAGACTGCAATACATCTAGAAGACCAATGATGATGTGTTTATGTCCATATATGACACATGAGAAAGACAACATTCATGAGTATCACAGAATATTAACATGTGGATTATTGAAGAAACATTTAGGTCGTGTTGACTCATCCAGCTGATGCACTATATCACATGATATAATTGATATAATTATACTTATTTTACTATAGATAAAAAATAATTAATCACACACAAAAAGGAGCGGGGTAAAAAAGAGAAATGAAAGACAACAACAAAAGGCCAGTAGGCAGAGTTCACAAATGCTACTTTCAGCCTGTATATAGCTCTAAAATTAATATTAATAATAATAAAGAAGTGAATGATCAAAGGGCATGTTGTGTGAGCTTGTACTGCAGATCTGCTACTTTTGCTAATTTGGAAAATTCAGAGTTTTTCCCCCTCACCTGCGGTATAAAGTGGTTGAAAAAGCAAATAGTGGAGAGTCTGGAGACCTTCCATTCTGTAAGAAAGATTTTCTTTACTACCAACCAACATACCAAACATAAGGGTCTCATGTGGGCTACTGTATCCAATCCAATGTATTTATAGAGTAGGCTACAGTTAAAACAACAGCATTGAACCCAAAGTGCTGTACACTCAGTAAACATACTATACAATCAGACTAAAGCTGAGCTAAAGTAAAACTTTTAAAAAGGGTAAAAACATGGAAAAGGTTAAAAGGATCCCTGCCTAATAAGCTTTACATGCCTTAATACAGCGATGTCAAACTGGTGTTTCGCAGGCCGTTTCTGGCCCGCGACGTCGTCAAATCTGGCCCGCGAGGTGATTTGAAAAAACGGCATTTAATACTACCTCTAAAACGAGAGAGAAAAAAAAGGCAGAAACAAACGCCAGCGCCCAGCAGCTCCTTACTGAGGCTGCCTGGGGGTTGAATACTGGACAAACTTGTTATGTGAGAACAGTGACCAAGCCGTGAAGCCACAGCCAAGGTCATTAACATACAGAGGACCATCACCATTCAACTCTACCTGAGAGAACGCATCACAAATCCGGTAAAACACCATGAAGTATATGTCAGTTGTGTCTCTCGATCATCTGGAGGAGTAGAGAGTGGCTGCATTCCTCCCCACACCCCGCCCCCCCCCACCTCCCCCCACTTTGTAACCAGTGTTGCTGTTCATTTAAACCCTGTGTTTGGACCTTGCCCTTGCTTGTTCATTGTCTTATGTTGCGTGTAGTTTGCTCATGCAGGTTTCAAGTTCCTGTTTGTAGTACCTTTGAGTTAATAAACCCTTTAAACTGACCTGTTGGCCTCTGTCTCTCCTGCACTTGGGTCCTAATCCTGCCCTGACTCAGACCGTGACACATACACAAATAAAATTAGTTCACATTAATATCACGGTACGCTACAGCATAACTAATAATTAATTCATAGAATATAGCTCATACAATCACACTGCAGATCAGATTACAGATACAATTTTTATCCACTTATTCAAAGACTTTCTACACAGTCCAGTTGATGTCCTCTTTTCATCTCCATCTTGTTGACCAGTCCTGTCCACATCTCCGGTGTTCTCGTAAATCATATACGAGGCGATGACTTAACCACTTAAACCCCAGCTGCGACGTGTTGTGAGCTTGTCGACCAGCTGTTTTCAGAGAAAGCTTATTAAAAGACATTAGAATAGAGGCCTGAGAAACTTAGCTTTAACCTTAAGTGGTTAAAGCCCAATCTGTAATTTTCCAACACCTATAGGCTACACCTTTCCCCTTTTCTTCATTTGTCGAGACACCTGTTCTGTTTTCTAATCTCTCTCTTACAGCAATATTTCACCATCTTTTCCTGACTCACACCCTGGCCTAATTTAGCGACAGTCTTGATTACCAAGTTAAACACACAATCTGTGATTTGAGATTTGTCTCTCTATTATTCCTCCTCTTACTCCTTAAAGGATCACGTCACCCATTTTCAACCATATCTTCACATAATTGGAGAATTGGTCCTTACTAATGCTCATTATTACACGGCTTGGTTGAATGCTTGATTCTGATTGGTCAATCACTGAATTCAGCGGTGTGTTATTACTGAATAATGACCGATGAGCTCCGCTGTCTAATCAAAGACTCAAAAAGAAAAAAAATAGGCTCCTGTCCTCTGAATTACTTTCTGTTTAAAAGAGCCCGAGGTGCTCTTATTTTTAAATGGGGGGGGGGGGGGGCATGAAAAATATTGCTTAGGGCGCCAAATTGCCTAGCACCGGCCCTGTGCGTAGGGAGTTACGTGCGGTCCTTACGAAGGCTCTGGTACGAAGGTTGGCTTCGTACGTAATCGTAAGTTACGGGTGTTTCCCAAAAGCGCATGTAAGCGCCTCTCTCCACACTGGCTATGCAGTACCTTAAGCATGCAGCTAACTTAATTTTCAGCTTTTTTTCTTCTTCAAAAATCAATAGTGAACACCCTTTACGTCTGTGTAAAAAAAAAAAAAATGGAACCAATGAAAAGTACCAAAAAGCGCCTCTGACAAAACCTCCCAACTCCATTGGATCCTCAAACTATCCGTCAAACCACGCAACTCCACCCCCTCTCCTGCTGCTGCTGTGCCGTTCCACAGCACAACGCAGTGAGCGAACACAGACAGAGGACAGATCTGCTGCGGAAATAAACAAACTGTAACAACGCAGGGTTTTTCCCCCGTAGTCTGTTAAAACTATGCAGTGTGCCTTTATCAAACTTAGCACTGACGCTAATGTTATGAAAACAAGTAATTCTATTTCTAAAATCTATGAAGTGTTTAAGGAGAGCAAGCCCCCATTTGAAACGACTCCCTCCGATGCGATTGGAGCTATTGTCAGGCACAGCTGTTCGGACAAAACTCCTAACTCCACTTGAGCTGGATTTGGGTAAAGTGGTGATAATATAATGATACATGCAAGTATCTGACAATATATAAAGTCACTATAACAACTTTGATGAGGCAGTATTGCTTTGTTTAAAAAATATATATAAGGTTTTCTTCATTCCCTGAAAAACCTATTTAGTTTTTTCATTTCACATCTCATTTCACATCATTTCACATCTGCATCTACTCTTTAGAGCACCACGAGGTGGCTGACATTTGTAAAACATTTGTTTTGCTATTACTCAGATTCTGGCCAAAAAAATCACGCTAATCGGTACACAGTATCACTATAGTCATGTGATCAAGATGGACGTGTCCCATATTTCATATTCCATCCAAATTGGCTAACATAGGCTTCCAAAGTTTGCAGGATAGGTCAGTTTTGAAC